>NW_020957765.1:0-2921 GCF_003031625.1 Empidonax traillii | reverse complement strand
TATATCAGGTTCCCAAGTCCAAATAAAAGAGTGTTATGAGGGTAGAGGGAATGCCTCTTATTCCCCAGTGGTTCCCCAGAGCTTCTATACCTGGTCCTGCTCCGAAGGGATCCAGCATCACATCAAGTTTTATGAATGGTTATCTTTTCATTGCTCAGCTGTTAAACTAAGCCCACTGGAGGGTATTAATGCACTGTGTAATCTCTGAATGGGAAAGCCAGGAACAGGACAAGGGTGCTACTAACACAGCACTTGGACTTCCAGTGTATATTCAGCAAAATGTACACGTGAGATACTTGATAACACACAAAGAAGCCAGAGAAAGGATTTGTCACCTTCATGCAGTGAAAATGCAGAAAGGTGACAACGTTAGAAACCTTTTAGTGCAAGGCCACCAAGCTTTTCATGGAAATGATTATTCCTGACGAAGCTACCAAGTTGCTTTGTGTTAATTAGGTGTGCCGTGATAACAACGAGATGATCTTAATTCATCTTAATAAGAATGCAAATTTTATATATATATATATATATATATATATATATATCTATGCAAAGCATTATTGAGAACCATTTGAGATCAAACAATGGCAGTTCCCACACACCACCACTCTCCTGCATAACTGGGGCTCTCAACATCCCAGGCTTGATTTTTTCTAGGAGATCACGAGATAGATTTATTGGGTCATGAAGATGGAGGAAACCTGAAAGAAAAGTGCAATCAAAGGTTCTGAAGTTATCCTTGATGGGTGTCTGGCCTGATCCTCAGCTGCTGCTTGTTTGATCTGTGCTGTTCCTTCCTAAAATCTGGTTTGTGTGGCTTTGGGTGCCAATGAAAGCTTGTCTGCCCTTGAATGTGTAGAACCAGCTGCCCTACACAGAGTAAGAATCACCTGGCTGATGGCCACAGCCTTTTTCATTGAGCCAAAATCCTTTGGTCTGCCTTCCATAATACTGGTGAGAGATTCTCTCCTTGCAGAACTACTGGTGGTCAGATGGAATCAAGTCCATATTCAGTTGTAGGCTTTTGGAGCTGGTGTTTGTGAGCTGCAGCTTTAATGAAATACCTTTTTTTTTCCCCCCCAAGAAATGGAAAATTTATTAAATATGAAGGGACTACAGTAACCATTTCAAAAGCAACAGCTTAAAATGTAAAATGTGTTAAAAGGTGAATGTCTAAAAGCTCCGTTCTGGTGCATTCCTGGCATCACTCATGCAGTGAATATTATTAAGCCTGCTGAAAGCATAAAGTCTGTCTAGTGTTTTCTACTTGCTGTTATGAAAGTGTGTTTCTGCTACAAAAACTGACTTGAGCCAGTGTTAGTGTGGGGAAATCCTTCACCATTTTACTTTTCCAAAGTGTTTGAAGTTTGTTCAAAATTGAAGGGGCGTTTTCAGGAATCCTCCCATAGTGCTTGACATAACACACAACTGCTCATCAGTGAGATTCAAGATGAAAAGCAGCTTCTGCCATCCCAAAACCTGCTTTCTTCATGTCCTGTATGACTGACTCGCTTTAAAGATCTGCTGCTGGTTGCGGGTTCCTTCCAAAGACTTGAAAAATCTTTTCCTTTGTTTTCCAGAAGTGTTTAGGAGGGTTTGGGCTCTGCTCCTGGGTCCCAGCTGAATCAGAGATGGCAGTGAAATGTTTCCTCTCTGCTATTTGGTTTCCCAGAGAAGTCAAAGATAATGATGGGGGAATGCTGACCTAATTCAGCAAACCCACCACTCTGTAGCCTCTACAAGAAAGAGATGTGCACTCTCACTGATCCAAGCAGCGTGCAATTTCCTAATTTTATCAGTGGAGAACTTCCCATGGAGATCAGGTAGGCACTGAAGAACTGCAGAGAAGTACCTGTCTATCCTTTCAAAGGCCTTGTATAGGAGGAAAAGGAGGAGAAAGGGAGAAAACACTGGAACAGAGACTTTTATCCTATGGTTGCAATTAATTTAGGTATGTAATTTCTCAAAATCTATCCAGCTTATCAACAGTTGTACCTTACCAAATGAGTAAATCATGTTTAATCAAAGTGATGTGCCTTTCTCACAGACCAGAGGTTGTTCTGCCAGTGGAAACCTGCCCACTTTGATCACATCAGGAGCCAGGTTTTGGCAGAGCTGGGGTGGTTTTTACAGTGACTCTGGGGTGGGGGATTGACTGTCTCCACACAGGAGGTGGCTGGTCTTTGCTCAGCCCTGGTCAGTGCTGTGTTTGATCCATCCATCCATCCATCCTTCTGTGTCTTTCCCTGTGCCCCTTTGGCTGGTAAGGGTGTTCCTGCCTGCTTTGAGATCCCTTTCTACAGCTTCTGACATCTTCCAGGGCAGTGTTGTCCACACCTGACTGGTGTGAACCCCCCTTATCCAGCCCTTGGTCTGCTCTCCCACTGGCTACCCCACGAGCATGAGGACATTTCCCCTTTGGGGGAATCTGTGGCTCAAGGGAGTAAATGCATCATCATCTCCTCCTCCCCAGGAAGAAGGTCTTGCTTTCCTTTGTTTCCTCTTGTTGTGTGCCCACCAAGCTGTTCTTGATGCGTTTTGTCCCTTTTTGGTTCAGCTTTGTGGCTTGCCTTTAATGCACTTTGATTAATGTTGGTTCTTTTGTGTTCCTCAGTCATGCAAACTTGTTTTTGACATATGATTTATGTTTCTTTCTGTTTTCAAGTGCTTCTTTCTGGCACAGCCCTGATGGTCTTGCTATTGCATTCTGTTCCTCTATATCAGAAGAAAAGCTGTTTTGCTTAAAATAATTATGTATATATATACACATGCCTTTTTCTTTTTTTTTTTTTTTTTTTTTTTTTTTTTTTTTTTTTTTTTTTTTTTTTTTTTTTTTTTTTTTTTTTTTTTTTTTTTTTTTTTTTTTTTTTTTTTTTTTTTTTTTTTTTTTTTTTTTTTTTTTTTTTTTTTTTTTTTTTTTT
>NW_020957764.1:32209-33947 GCF_003031625.1 Empidonax traillii | reverse complement strand
GGGACGGGGATGGGGCGGATGGAAGCCGATGGGATGCGGATGGAGGTGGACAAGACGGGGATGGATGCGGGTGGAGGTGGAAGAAGGTGGATGGGGGCAGATGGATGGGGATCAGGGCGGCCGAAGGAAGATGGAGGGTGAATGGGGGAAGATGGGAAGGGGATTGGGCGGACTGGAGGGGGGTGGAGGCAGACGGGGAGGATGGGAAGGGGATTGGGCGGATTGGAGAGGGGGGATGGACAAACACAGAGCCGTTCGGGGGTGGATCCTGTGCCGGCAGCTCCTCCCGTCCTTTCCAGCAGAGCCAGGGGTAGGAGTGGCCATGAGGTGCGGGACTGGGGAGGGTGTACAGATTTGGGGTCTCGGAGGAGGGGGGCTGGGGGGGTGGCTGGTTCCCCACAGGCAGAGGATGCTGCGGGCATGGAGCCCCCTGGGCACAGAGCCCCCGGCCCTGGAGCTGTCCCCCGGGCCGGGGGACTGTGGGAAGGAGCCCCCCCGGGGCCCTGCCTGGGCCGGGGATGAGTGCTGGCATGGATTATCTGAGCGGAGCTGATGTCTCCCACCGCTTTAGCTCTAGGATTACTCTGAGGCCCAGGAATGCCCCCCGCGGGTCCCTCGGTGGGGGGGAGGTCAGCGTGGAGCTTTTCCAGGCTCCGGGCAGTCGAGTTCTCATCGATCCCAATCCCTGAGCCAGTGGGAGGAGGAGGAGGAGGAGCGGCGCGTGGGTCGGGCTTTGCTCGGTCCCCACACGGGGCAGGAGCAGTTCCAGTTTGCGATAAGTAAAGGCACCGGTTTTATTCCAAGCAAATTAAAATAAACAGAAGGTACTAACAAAAGAACTATTTCTGTATATTTACTAACTTATAGGCGTACCGTGGAGTCTGTAAGGTGAAGGGTCCTGTCTGGACCTAACACCAGGGAATCTTTTGTGGCGGGGAACAGGGAACAAATTAGAAATAAAAATGTTTTCCTCTGTGCCATGTGGATACAAAGAGAGGCCCTCCATGCCTTGCAATGTGGGGATGATGCAAGACCCCCCTGTACGAGCCCAGGGGAGATAAGTTACAACCAGCCAGAAGGTAACACCCACCTCCAAAGCAGGGAAATTACCTTTCAAGGCAACAAATGGACAATGAATGAATATTCAACAACTGATATCGAAAGGGTACAAAAAGCACGGTTTTCAAACAATGTGTGTGCTCTTTGTATGATCCAGAGGGGCGCCCAGTGCTGGAAATGGGTAACCAGCACTGCAATAAAAAACTCTTGCTATATTTCTTTGTCCTGCAGGTATTTTTGCCGTCTTCAAAATTCAAGAAAAGAAGTAACTTATAACAAGTTTAAAGCCATTCCCACTTGTCCTGGCACTGTATGCTCTTGGCAAACTTCAGTCTGAATTTGTGAATCTGAAAGATGGAGGATCTGGAGCAGAAGACTGAAAAATCTGAAGTTCTTTTTGGCTGACAAGAAAAACCTGGTAGGTTTGCACTAAATGGTATCCTTTCAAATTTCCCCAGGGGAGGGTCTGGGCCTGTGACTACAGAACCCTGAGAAAGGAAAAAATTAGCAGACACCTCAGGGTGGGGATGGTTTGTTTTAAGTGACAGTGGTGTGGCAGAGTGATGCAAATCGTGACTTGCAAAGTTTGTTTCTTACCATCTGCTTCCTTTTCAAAGCAGTAAGAGCTGAAGGGTGGGGAAAGGAGGGGTGGAAGAAGTTTGGGTTCTCTGGAGCTGAT
>NW_020957764.1:25523-26967 GCF_003031625.1 Empidonax traillii | reverse complement strand
TCACTTCCTGCCATTCCTAAAATGAACCCAGTATCCTGCCAGTTCCTTCCAGTCACTCCCAGTATGATCCCAGTTCCCTCCAGTGTGGTTCCACTTGCTCCCAGTATGAAACCAGTCACTTCCAGTAGGATGCCATTTAGTCCCAGCATGGTCCCAATTGCTCCCACTCAGCCCCAGTATGATGCCAGTCACTCCCAGATGCTCCCAGTATTATTGCAGTCACTGGTTCCAGTCACTCCCAGTATATGCCAGTCTCCCCCAGCATGGTCCCAGTCACTCCCAGTTACTTCCAGCATGATCCCAGTTGCTGACAACCACTCCCAGTCACCCTCAGTGTGATCCCAGTCACTCCCATTTTGACCCAGTCACCTCAAAGCACAGTTTCAGTTGCTCCCAGTCTGTCCCAGTTGCCCCCACCATGGTCCCAGTTGCCCCCAGCCTGCTCTTTGTCCCTGCCAGTGTGATCCCAGTCCCTCTCAATATGATCCCAGTTGCCCCCAGCATGGTCCCATTTGCTTCCTGTTCCTCCCAGTGTGGTCCCAGTTGCCCCTGGCATAGTCCCAGTCACTGCCAGTATGATCCCAGTCTCTCCTAGCAGGTTCCCAGTCACACCCAGTTGCCCCCAGTATAGACCCAGTTACTTCCTCTTGCTCCCAGTTGCCCCAGGCATGGTCCCAGTTGCTCCTCAGTTGATCCCAGTCATTCCCAGTATAGCTACAGCCAGTCCCAGGATGGCCCAGGTGGCTGCAGGATGCACCCAGTCCTTCCCAGTTACTCCCAGTTTCTTCCAGCATGATCCCCGTTTCTCTGAGTTGCTCCCAGTAGCCCAAAGTGTGGTCCCAGTTGCCCCAGTTGTGGTCCCAGTTGCCCCAGTTGTGGTCCCAGTTGCCCCAGTTTGGTCCCAGTTGCCCCAGTTGTGGTTCCAGTGCCCCCAGCATGGTTCCAACCTGGTCCCAATTTCCCCCAGCCTGTTCCTTGTCACTCCCAGTATGATCCCAGTCTCCCCCAGCTACTCCCAGTGTGATCCCAGTATGACCCCAGCTGCCCCCAGCATGGTTCCAGTGTCTCCCTGTTCCTCCCACTGGGATCCCAGTTGCACCCAGGTGCTCCTAGTCTGGTCCCAAGCAGTCCCAGTATGACCCCAGTCTTTCCCAGCATAGTCCCAGTTTTCCCCCAGTGTGTTCCCAGTCACCCCCAGTATGGTTACAGACACTTCCAGCAGGATCCCAGTGTGGCCCAGTCTCTCTCAGTCTGATCTCAGGATGATCCCAGTGTGTCCCAGAGGCTCCCAGGATGAGCCCAAAGCTCCTGGAACCCCTGGAGGCCCCACCCAGGGGAGGTCCCTGCAGGTTCTGTGGCTGCAGAAGAGCCCCCAGGGGAGCCGAGGTCCCCCCAGAGCCCCCCCAGGCAGCAGAAGGTGGTGACAACTCTCCAGCCCGGGGTC
>NW_020957764.1:14942-21576 GCF_003031625.1 Empidonax traillii | reverse complement strand
GCAGCCGGGGGGGCTCCCAGCACCACCAGTGCCCAGAGAAGCCCCCCCAGAAAAGGGGTTGGGTGGGGTCCTGGGTGGGCTCTGAGTGTGTTTGGGGGTCCTTCAAGGGCTGTTGGGAGTTTTTTGGGGGTCCCAGCACCTTTTGGGGTGAGCTGGGTGCCTATTGAGGGGCAGGTGCCCTCCCAAAGCTCCCCCAGAGCGGGTGACACGGGGGGAACACAGGGGGGTCCCCATTCCTGATCCATCCCAGGGCCGGTTCTGCCCCCCCAAACTCGGCTCCACCCCTTGGGATCCTCCAATTCCCCCTCAGTGCCCCCCAGTAACTGGGACTGGGGAGAACTGGGAAGCTTTGCTGGGCTCACTGGGAGCAGCCGGGTGGAGGCAGAGTGACAGCAGGGGAGGGGGGACACACGACCCCCCAAAATCCTCACGGACACGGGGGGGGTCCAGGCTGTGCCCGAGGCCTCGGGAAGGGGCTGCAGTCGCTGCTGGCTCAGGAGCTCTGTGGGGAGAGAAAAGGGGGTGACAGTGGGGTGGGGGGACAGGGGGGACACCGGGATACATCCAGAGCTGGACCAGAACTGGTGCTACTGGGATCATACTGGGAGCAATTGGGCCCCTGCTGGGGTCATACTGGGATCATCCTGGGAGTGACTGCAATATTACTGGGAGTGTGTGGGAGGGACTGCAGCCATACTGGGGATGAGTGGTGTTTCCTAAATGGCTGTGAGGAAAAAAAGACTCCAAGCCAAATTAGGTAGGAGATAAGATAAGGATACAAAGGTTTAATGAGCCCCCAGGCTTTCTGGAATAACCCCCAGCGCGCGCTCCCGAAATCAAGATGTTCACAGTTTTATAATGATTTTCACCCAATCCCCGTCCTGCCGCCACCCAGGTTTTGCCCCCGCCACGCCTCTTGGAAATTGGGTCTGGGGGTGTTTTGGGACCCTCTCTTCTTCATCTTCATCTTCCTCAGAGCACGTAGTGTCCTTGGAGGCCTTCCAGAACTCTAGGCCTGAAGGTTGTTGGGTCTATGTCTATATCTTCTTGCTCAGGGTTAGGATGTTCCGCCTTGAAAAAGAGACTAAATATGCTAAAGAATTTAGGGAATTGATATGGGAATGAGTACCAAGGGTTTGAGCTGGTGTGTTAAGGGTAAAGGGTAATATTGCTGCTACTCTAAAATCTACTTTTACTACATAACTACTTCTAAGATCTACAAAAATTAAAAAAATCAAAACATCAACACTCCAAGATATCAGTGGGATCAAACTGGCTTCGTACTGAATGTGTCTGGATGTTCAAGGATCCCACTGGGGTTGACTAGGATCATACTGGGAGCAACTGAAACCATGCAAGGGCTAATGGCATCGTCCAGGCAGTGTCTGAAAGTGCCTGGGACCATCCTGGACTCAGACTGGGAGTCCCTGAGAGGAAAAGGAACCATTCTGGGTGGGACTGGGAGCAACATGGACCACCTTGGGGGCAACTGGGACCCTATTGGGAGTGACTGGGGTCACAGTGGGAGTGACCAGTGCCATACATAGTGGGAGTGACTGTAAGGGACCAGGATCAAACTGGGAGTGGAACTATGCAGGGGGGAACTGGGATCCAGTGGGGCCTTACTGGAAGTCAACTGGGAACATTCTTTGAGCAACTGGGATCATACTGGAAGCAGTTGGGAGTAACTGGGAGTGACAGGGTGCATGCTGGAGGCATCTGGCATGAACTAGGAGTGACTGGGATCACACTGATGGGAACTGGGACCATCCTGGGGCCAGTGAAAGTCATTGGGTGCAGTGGGTTTCTGTGGGTGTGTTTTGGTGGCGGGGGGGGGGCTCCAGGTGTGACTGTCTCTGTAATGGCACTCTTGTCCTTATGAACTCACCAATGTCCCCAATGATGTCACCAACGTCACTGTGGTGTCACAACTATCCCTTTGTTGTCTCTATTCCCCTGCAAGGTCACTAGTCCCCCAAGATGTCATGGATGTCCCTGTGATGTCACCAGTGTCACCAATGATATCACTGTATCTCTGTGTTGTCACCTCCACTCTCTGTGATGTCACCAATGTCCCTGTGACATCTCGGCTTTCCCATTGCTGTAAGCAGTCCCCTGTGATGTCACTGGTCTCCAATGATGTCACTGCTGTCCCAGTGATATCACCACTGTCCCAGCAGTGCCACCATGTCCCTGTGATGTGATCAATGTCCCTGTGAGTTCACCAGGCCCCTGTGATGTCACCAATGTCCCTGTGACATCACTGTTGTCCCTCTGTTTTCACTCTGATGTCACTGGTCCCCAGTGATGTCCCTGCTGTCTCTGTGATGTCACCACTGTCCCCTGTGATGTCACCAATGTCCTGGATGATGTCACTGGTGTCTCTGTGATGTCATCATGGTCCCCTGTGATGTCACCAATAGCCCTGTGACATCACAGCTGTCCTTTTGTTGTCAGCAGTCCCCTGTGATGTCACTGGACACAATTGATGTCACTGCTGTCTCTGTGATGTCACCACTGTCCCCAGTGGTGGCACCATGTCCCCGTGATGTCACTGATGTCTCTGTGATGTCACCAGACGCTTTTGATGTCAGTGATGTCTCTGTGACATCACAGGATTCCCTTTCTTGTCACCAGTCCCCTGGGACGTCACTGCTCCCCAGTGATATCACCCATGTCTGTGTGATGTCACCAATGTCCCCAATAATATCACTGGTGCCTCTTTGTGTTCACCTCCACACTCTGAGATGTCACCAATGTCCCTGGGATATCACAGTTTTCCCACTGCTGTAAGCAGTCCCCTGTGACGTCACTGGTCTCCAATGATGTCACTGTTTTCTCTGTGATTTCACCACTGTCCCTAGCTGTGCCACTATGTCCCTTTGATGTCCCTGATATCCCTGTGATGTCACCAGACCCCTGTGATGTCACAGAGGGCTTTGTGCCATCATGGCTGTCCCTTTGTTCTCAACACTCCACTGTGATGTCACTGATCCTCAGTGCTGTCACTGACTTTCCTGTGATGTCAGTCCTGTCCCCTCTGATGTTATTGATGTCCCTGACAATGTCACTGGTGTCACTGTGATGTCATCCTTGTCCTTCTGGAGTCACTGAAGTCCCCTGTGATGTCACCAATGTCCCTGTGACATCATGGCTGTCCCTTTGTTGTCAGCAGTCCCCTGTGACATCACTGGTCCCCAATGATGTCAGTTCTGTCTCTGTGATGTCACCACTGTCCCCAGTGGTGGCACCGATGTCCCTGTGATGTCACTGGTCCCCAATGATGTCACTTCTGTCTCTGTGATGTCACCACTGTCCCCGTGGTGTCACCAATGTACCCAATGATGTCATTGCTGTCTAAGTTATGTCACCCTTGTCCTTGTGAAGTCACCAATGTCCCCAGTGATGTTACCGATGTCCCTGTGATGTCAGCAATGTCCCAGATGATGTCACTGGTGTCACTTTGATGTCATCCCTCTCCTTGTGAAGTCACTGAAGTCCTCTGTGATGTCACCGATGTCCCTGTGACATCACGGCTGTCTCTTTGTTGTCAACAGTCCCATGTGATGTCACTGGTCCCTAGTGATGTCACCCAAGTCCCTGTGATGTCACCTCTGTCCCCTGTGATGTCACTCATGTCCCCGGTGATGTCACTGATGTCTCTGTAATGTCACCCCTCATTTTGTGAAGTCACCAATAACCCCAGTGATGTCACCCATGTCCCTGTGATATCACCACAATCCCCTGTGATGTCACCAGTGACACCAGTGATATTACTGATGTCACCCCAGGCCTTGTGAAGTCACTAATGTCCCCTTTGATGTCAAAGGTGTTCCTGTTAATGTCACTGGTGTCTCTGTGGTGTCATCACTGTCCCTGTGATGTCACCAGACCTCTGTGATTTCACTGATGTCCCTCTAACATCACGGCTGTCCCTTTCTTGTGACCAGTCCCCTGTGATGTCACTGACCCCAATGATGTCACCGATGTTGCCATGATGTCACCACTGTCCCCTGTGATGTCACCAGTGTCCTAGATGATGTCACTGTTCTCTCTGTGATATCACCCATGTTCTTGTTATGTCAGCGATGTCCCCTGAGACATCACAGCTGTCCCTTCGTTTTCAACAGTCCCCTCTGATGTCACTGGTCCACAGTGGCATCACTGCTTTCCCTGGGATGTCACCAATGTCTTCTGTTATGTCACCATTGTACCCGATGATGTCACTGGTTTCTCTGCGATGTTACTGTGGTCCCTTGTGACTTCATCGATGTTCCCGTGACATCACAGCTGTCCCTTTGTTGTCACCAGTACCCTGTGATGTCACTGGTCCCCAGTGATGTCACTGCTGTCCCTGTGATGTCACCCTGTCCCCAGCAGTGTCACCACATCCCCATGATGTTAATTATTTCCTAGTGACATCACAGCTCTCCCCTTGCTTTCACCAGTCACCCATGATGTCACTGGTCCTCAGTGATGTCAGCCATGTCCTTGTGATGTCACTAGACCCCATTGATTTCACTGATATCCCAGTGACATCATGGCTGTCCCCTTGTTTAACCAACCCCCTGTGATGTCACTGGTCCCCAATGATGTCACTGCTGTCTCTCTGGTGTCACCGCTGGGCACAGTGGCACCTTGTCTCCATGATGTCACTGACATCCTTGTGATGTCACCAGACCCTGTGGTGTCACTGATGTCCCTGTTATATATCATGACTGTCCCTTTGTTGTCATGAGTCCCCTGTGATGTCACTGGTACCCAATGATGTCACCCATGTTCCTGTGATGTCACCACTGTCCCCTGTGATGTCACCAATATCCCTAATGATGTCACTGATGTCTCTGTGATGTCAGCCTTGTACTTGTGATGTCACTGATGTCCCATGTGATGTCACCGATGTCCCTGTGACATCACAGCTGTCTCTTTGTTTTCACCAATTCCCTGTGATGACTCATCCCCAGTGATGTCATCAATGCTCTTTTCATTAGTGTTAGCGTGAGGGTTAGGGTTAGGGTTAGGGTTAGGATTAGAGGTAAGGGTTATGCTTAGGGGGTTAGGGTTTCTGTAGCAATTGTATTAATCTAATAAGTAAGGGGTCCTTAGGACCAGAAACAGACCCCAATATGGTGCGTAAGGAATGCGGCTTTATTGACAGAGCCAAAGGCTTCTATCGTAGTTTCAAGTGCTGACACCTCATCACACGTGACCTTATCAGCCAATCCGATACGAGCATTTAACTGAGCATGTGGGACAGAGTCCTTACAAACCACAACTCCCAGGATGCTTTGCTAGCACCCATCCTGTAACCAGACCCCCCGGGTTTAGTGTTAGGGTTTAGGGTCAGGGTTAAGGGTTATGGTTAGGGATAGGGGTTACTGTTAGGGTTTAGCAGTAGGGTTAGGGTTAGGGTTTGGGTTTAGGGTTTAGGGTTTAGGGTTAGGCTTAGGGCTAGGCCTAGGGTTGGGGTTTGTGTTAGGGTTAGGGTTTGTGTTAGGGTTAGGGTTTAGGGATAGGGTTAGAGTTAGGGTAAGGGTTTAGTGTTATGTTCAAGGGTTAGGGTTAAGAGTAGGGAGTTAGGTTTTAGGGTTAGGCTTAGGCTTAGGTTTAGGCTTAAGTTTTAGGGTTAAGGTTTTGGGTTAGGGTTAGATTAGGGTTAGGGTTTAGGTAACATTTTGGTTAGAGTAAGGGATAGGGTTAGGGTTAGGATGAGGGTTAGGGATAGGGATAGTGTTAGGTTAGGTTTAGGGGTTCGGTAATGTTCGGTAATGTAAGGGATATGGTTCCAGTTTGGGTTTAGTGTTTAGCATTAGGTTCAGGTTTAGATTTATTTTTAAGTTTAGGTCTAGGGTTCAGTGCTGTCTAAGATACCTCCCAATCCAAAGGTGCACACACAGAAAGCTCTTGCTCTTTGTGTAGTGCCGAGCATGACGTAAAACTGCACTTGAAAGACAGAGGCTCAGGGCTTTCTTTCCCGGGTGGAATGCCAGTCGTTTGCTTGTAGAAATGCTGGGCTGAAACTGCTGTCTGACAGCCAAAATTCCATAAGGATGAAGGGAACTCCCAGACCAAAGGTGCTCACACAGAAAGCTCTTGCTCTTTGTGTAGTGCTGAAAATGGTGCACCAACTGCACTAGATAGATGCTGAGTGAAGGTTAGGGTTAGTGTTCAGGGCTATGATTAAAGGTTAGGGTAAGTGTTAGGGTTAGTGTAAGTATCAGGTTAGGTTAAGGATTTAGGCAACGTTTGGGTTAGAGTAAGGCATAGTTTTATAGTTAGGGGTTAGGGTTAGGATTAGGATTAGGATAGGTTTAGGGTGTAGGCAGCATTTAGGTTGGAATAAGGGATAGTTTTACGGTTAGGGGTTAAAGTTTAGCGTTAAGTTTAGAGTTTTTTTAAGTTTAGGTCTAAGGTTCAGTACAGACGAAGTTGCCCGCACACAAAGCTCTTGCTCTTCGTGCAGTGCCGAGAGTGGCGCAGCAACTGCACTGGAGAGACGCAGACTCAGGGCTTTCTTTCCTGGGTGGAAGGGCAGTCGTTCTCTTGTAGGAGTGCTGGGCTGAAACTGCCTGTCCCACAGTGACATCACAGAGACACCAGTGACATCATCAGTGACATCATCAATGGCATTGAT
>NW_020957764.1:10604-12929 GCF_003031625.1 Empidonax traillii | reverse complement strand
ACAGAGACACCAGTGACATCATCAGAGACATGAGTGACATCACAAGGAGAGCCGTGCCATCACAGATACATCGATGACATCACTGGGGACCAGTGATATCACAGGGGACTGGTGACAACAAATGACAGTTGTGATGTCACAGAGAGATCACTGACATCAGTGGGACATGGTGCCACTTCTGGGGACAGTGCTGACACCACAGAGACAGCAATGACATCGTCGGGGACATTGTTGACATAACACAGAACAGTGATGACACCACAGAGTCACCAGTGACGTCAGTGGGGACATCTGTGACATGATAGGGGACGTCGGTGACATCACAAGGCCAGGTGTGACATCACAGAGACACCAGTGACATTATCGCTGACACTGGTGACATCAGAGTGACATCCATGACATCACTGGGGACTAGTGATGTCACAGGGGAGTGGTGACAACAAAGGGATAGCTGTGATATCACAGTGACATTGGTGACATCATTGGGGACATTGGTGACATCAAAGGGACAACGGGGACATCATTGGGAATCAGTGACAGCACAGGGGTCTCGTGACATCACAGGGACATCGGTGACATCATGGGGACATGGTACCACTGCTGGAGACAGTTGTGACATCACAGGGAGAGAAGTGACATCACCATGGTCATTGGTGTCAACAAAGAGGTCTGGTGATATCACAGGCACATCGATGACATCATGGGGACATGGTGCCACCACTGGGGACAGTTATGACATAACAGGGAGAGCAGTGACACCACAGGGACTTTGGTGACATCACAGAGAGACTAATTACATCACCAGGGACATTGGTGACATCACAGGGGACAGTGGTGACATCACAGGGATAGTAGTGTAATCACTGGGGTCCCCAGTGATGTCACAAGGGAACTGTGACAATAAAGGGACAACCCTGATATAACGTGGACATTGGTGACATCACTGGGGACATCGGTGACTTCACAAGGAAAAGGGTGACATCACTGAGGACCAATGGCATTACAGGGGACTGGTGACAATAAAGGGAAAGCCGTGATGTCACATGGATACCTGTGACATCAGAGGGGACAGTGGTGATTTCACCAGGACAGGGGTGACATCACAGGGACACCACTGACATCACAGGGGACAGTGGTGACACCCATGAAGACAGCAGTGACATCAATAAACATTAGTGACATCACAGGGACAGCAGGGACTTTGGTGACATCATTGGAGACCAGTGACATCACAGGGGTCTGGTGGAATCACTGGGGACAGCGGTGACATCACAAAGACAGGGGTTCCAACCCTGAGGATAGTGGTGACATCACAGGGGTCTGGTGACATCACAGGGACATTGGTGACATCACAGGGACTTCAGTGACATCACTGGGGAGAGTGGTAACATCACATGGGACAGCCATAAAATCACTGGGGACACAGGGACCACCCCTGGGGACAGCAGTGACATCACTGTTGATCAGTGACATCACAGGTTTCTGGTGACATCACAGGGACATCTTTGACATCACAGAGACATCACTGACATCACAGGCACAGTGGTGACATCATTGGGGACATCAGTGACATCACTGGGACAGTGGTCCATGACTGCTGCAGCCACTGCTGTCAGACAGGTGGGCCATCCCTTGCTGACTCCATCCCACTGTTTGCAGTCGAGCTCGGCCCTCCTGGATGGCCCTGCTTGGAGGCCCAAGACCCCCAAAGCCATTCCTTGACGTTCATGGCACAACAACCAAAGGGGCTTCGTCCCGTCAGGCAGAGCCAACGCCGGAGCCCTCCTGAGCTCCCGCTTCAGGCCTTTGAAGGCCTCGTCTGTCTCAGGGCTCCACATGATGTTCTTTTGGGTTGTTTTCAGCAGGTCATAGAAAGGCTTTACAAGTACTCCCTACTGATAGAGCCATAAACGACACCAGTCTGTCATTCCTAGAAAGGCTTGGAGATCTCCCCCTGTTTCTGGGCTGGGTGTCTGGCAGATGCCTTCCTTTCCTGCTGTTCCCAGGGAACATTGTCCACCAGTGCTGTGGTTTTGCCCTGGGTCAATTTGCTTTTACACCCCACACAATTACTGTAAGTTGAGAAAAGGTTTATGCAGACAAAAGAGACTTGATTGGGGAAAAAATAATATTAACATTTATTACTAGCAAGATAAAAACTACTAAAGCGCTATATCTACAACAACTCTAATTAAGTAAAAAGTACTATGTATTTACAGAAGTACTTCTCCTCCCTTTTTATCAGTTCAAGGAGGAGAAGCAGTCTCTTTCTCCATTCTTGGAGCTCCAGATCTTTTCAATAACTCTGCAGCACTCTAAAGCTCT
>NW_020957764.1:6505-9574 GCF_003031625.1 Empidonax traillii | reverse complement strand
CCGCATGGGGGTCTCCTCACCCCAACAATCTTCCAAAGGTAGCAGGGATTTATTTTTCAGTCTTTTCCCTGCTGAAGAGAGAGAGTGAAAGGGGGGAGAAACAGCCCCCCTCTTCGAACTTCTCTCTCCTCCAGCTGCCGGCTTTGACCTTGGACACTTCGTTATCTCTCTGCTGGAATTTCTTCTGCATCGTTTTTTTGTCGAAGCAGTAAGTCCTTTAAAGTTTTTTTCCTTTACTCTCTTACAAGAGAGAAGGGGCTTCAGTGCCACACCTGCCCTTGGCCCAGGGCTGGGGGAGGAGGGAGGCCTGGCCCCCACCTGGGGCCTGCCTCTCTCTCCCTACATGGCTCCCTCATTTCAACTGCCACCAATTTCAACTGCTCCTAATTTCAACTGTGCCACCAACCTTCTGTTCCGTTTTCTTAAATATGTAATTAGCAAAGGCGTTACTAAAGATTTGATTGGCTTTTTTCTCTGGAAATTCACCCGGACAAAACCATCCTCAGCCCCAGGGGTGGCTGGTGGGGAAAACCACGACAATAGGGGACTGGTGAAAACAAAGGGACAGCCATGATGTCACAGAGATATCAGTGAAGTCAAAGGCATCTTGTGATATCACAGGGACATCAGTAACCTCACGGGGACATGGTGCCACCTCTGGGGACATTAGTGACATCACAGAGACAGCAGTGACATCACAGGGGACTGATAAGAGCAAAGGGACAGCCCTGATGTCACAGGGACATTGGTGACATCACAGGGGACTTCAGTGACTTCACAAGGGCAAGGGTGAAATCACAGTGACACCAGTGACATCATCAGGGTCATTGTTAACATCACAGGGGACAGTGGTGACATCAAAGGGAGATGGGTGACATCACTTGGGACCTGTGACATCACAGGGGACTGGTGACAAAAAAGGGACAGCTGTGATGTCACAGGGACACCGGTGACTTCACAAGCACAGGGCTGACATTATAGAGACACAAGTGACATCATCGGGGACATTGCTGAAGTCACTGGGGGCAGTGGTGACACCACAGGGACAGAGTGACACCACTGAGGAACAGTGACATCACAGGGGACTGGTGACAAAAAAGAAACAGCCATGAGTCACAGGGAAATCAGTGACATCAGAGGCAACATTGGTGACTTCACAATGACTGGGGTATCATCACAGAGACATCAGTGACATCATCTGGGACATTGGTGACATCACAAGGCACTGGTGACAATAATGGGAAAGCTGTGATGGCACAGAGACATTGATGACATCACAGGGGTCATCAGTGACTGCATAAGGCTAGGTGTGACATCACAGAGACATCAGTGACATCATTGAGACATTGGTGACATCACAGGGACATCCATGACATTGCTGGGGACCAGTGACATCAGAGGGAACTGGTGAAAACAAAGAGACAGTTGTGATATCACAGTGACATCGGTGACCTCAATGGGGACATTGGTGACTTTTCAAGGACAAGGGTGACATTACAGAGACACCGGTGACATAATCAGAAACATTGGTGACATCACAGAGACTGCAATGACCTCATTGGGACCAGTGATGTCACAGGGGACTGTTGACAACAAAGGGACAGCTGTGATGTCACGGGGACATCGGTGAACTCACTGGGACATGGTGCCACAGCTCGGCACAGTGGTGACATCACAGAGACAGCAGTGACATCATCGAGGGCAATGGTGACATCATAGGGGACAGTGGTGACATCACAGAGACAGCAGGGACATCATTGAGGACAATGGTGACATCACAGGGGACAGTGGTGACATCACAGAGACAGCGGGGACATCATTGGGGACCAGTGACATCAGAGTGACAACAGAGGGACAGCCATGATGTCACAGGGACATCAGTGACATCAAAGGGGCCTGGCGACATCACAGGGACATTGGTCACATCACAGGAAAATGGTGGCACTGTTGGGGACAGTGGTGAAATCACAGCAACAGCAGTGACATTACTGGAGACCAGTGACATCACAGGAGAATGTGGACAACAAAGGGAGAGCTGTGATGTCACAGGGACATTGGTAAATTCACAAGGAGAGGGTTGACATCATAGAGAAACCAGTGACATTTTCGGGGACAGTGGTGACATCACAGGGACAGGGATGTCACCCCAGGGGACATCACAGCAGTGCCATCAAAGGTACAGAGGTGACATCACTGGGGACCAGTGACAACACAGGGATCTGGTGACATCACCAGGACATCACTAACATACAAATATGTGGTGCCACTGCTGGGGACAGCTGTGACATCGCAGGGACAGCAGTGACATCATTGAGGACCAGTGACATGGCTGGGGAGAGCGGTGACATCATTGTGGACACTGGGAGCACCCCTGGGGACAGCAGTGACATCACAGGAGACAGTGGTGACAACTGTGGGGACAGCAGTGACATCACAGGTGTCTGGTGACATCACAGAGAAAGCAGTGACATCACTGGGGACCAATGATGTGGTCCCCTGATGTCACTGGGACATTGGTGACATCACAGTGAAACCAGTGACATCATTGGGGTCATTGCTGACATCACAGGGGACAGTGGTGACATCACAGGGAGATGGGTGACATCACTGGGGACCACTGACATCACAGGGGACTGCTGACAACAAAGGGACAGCCATGATGTCACAGGGACATCACTATCATCAGTGACATGACAGGGACATGATGCCATGGCTCGACACAGTGGTGACATCACAGAGACAGCAGTGACATCATTGGGGACATTCTTGTCATCACAGGGGACAGTGATAACACCACAGAGACACCAGAGACATTATCAGTGTCACCAGTGACATCACAGGGGATAGCGGTGACATCAGAGGGACATCAGTGACATCATTGGATCTGGATAGACTGGAGAGATGGGCTGACTCCAATGGGATGAAGTTCAACAAGGCCAAGTGCCGGGTCCTGCACTTTGGCCACAACAACCCCCTGCAGCGCTACAGGCTGGGCACAGAGTGGCTGGAGAGCAGCCAGGCAGAAAGGGACCTGGGGGTGCTGATCGACAGGAGGCTGAACATGAGCCA
>NW_020957764.1:0-1102 GCF_003031625.1 Empidonax traillii | reverse complement strand
CAAATCTGAAGTTCTTTCTGCAATACTTAAACAGATTGTAAGGAAGGTCCATGGAAAAGTGGGAGGAGAAGGAGAAAGGTGAAAAAGTGGTCTGGCAGGTCCGACAGTCGCATGGGGGTCTTTGAGAAAGGGAGCATTTACAAAAGGGGGGGTGGCCCCCCTGAGCTCCCAACTGACTGTGGGGTGCTGGGGCTGCTGGATCCAATCTCAGCCTTGGGTTATGTCAACAGGTTCAGTTCAGAGGAATTACAGAGGTGGGACTGAACCACTTTTGTCCCCCAGGTTTCAATGATGGCAAATCAGATCTATTGAAATAAATTAATTATTTGGGGTTACAAATGATCAGACAAAAGATATTCATCAGACTTATTTACTGCACAATAGAAACACTAAAACTACCAGTAGGACAGGATAAGATAGGACAGTGCTCTACACTAAAGCAATTGTTGAAGCAATTCTACTCAAGCTGGCACCAAAGAAAGAATTATGAATTAGAGATGGATGGAACTCCCCCAGACCAACGCTCGTGGGGAGATCTCTGCTCTCAACCTCCAGCAGTGACCTTGGGGGGTCCCAGCCAAGGCAAGAATCTCCACACACCCCCCAAGAAGGGTTCTGTTGGCACAACCTGCCCCTGGCAAAGGGAACTGGCCCTTTCTGGTAGAAACGGATGGACTGACAGTCACTGGACTCCAGGGGTTGCCTCACCATCAGGGGGGTCATTCGGGGTGGGAGCAGCGGCCGAAGCTCTTCCCGCAGTCGGGGCACTTGGAGGGCTTTTCTTACTGGTGGGTCCGTTGGTGTAGGGTCAGGGAACAGTTCCAGGTGAAGCTTTTCCCACACTCCCCACACTTGTAGGGCCTCTCCCCGGTGTGGATGCGCCGGTGGCCGATGAGGTGGGATTTGCGTTTGAAGCCCTTCCCGCAGTCGGTGCAGCGGAAGGGCCTCTCCTCTGTGTGTATCCGCTCATGCAGGAGGAGAGTTGAGCTGCGCTGAAACCTCTTCCCACATTCCAAGCACTTGTAGGGCCGTTCCCCAGTGTGGATGCGCTGGTGGGTGTGGAGGTTGGACCTGTCACTGAAGATCTTCCCACATTCCCTAC
>NW_020957763.1:19466-23556 GCF_003031625.1 Empidonax traillii | reverse complement strand
CCGCCGCTCTCAGCCACCGCAGCTCTCAGCGCACTCCTGCTCAAGGACTTCTCCGACCTGCGCCAACCGCACACCAGCCCGGCCGCCGATGACGACGACGCCGGCTCCCTCACCACCTATTTAATCATCTCCTTGGTCTTCGTCTCCCTGCTCTTCCTCGTCTCCACTGCAGCCTTCGTCGCTCGCAGGCTGTGCCAGAGAAAGCAGCTGAAGGCTGGCCACGTGCTTTCCGGGGCCGACAACCTGCCGAGCGGCCTGGCCGATGCAGCTGCTGCGGGGACCCTGCCCCGCCCCTACTGCTACGAGATCAGCCTCACCACGGGCTCGGGCAACAGCGAGTTCAGGTTCCTCAAGCCCTTCGTCCCCAGCCTGCCACTACAGCCCTGTGTCATGGGCGGTGGCACCAATGAGGAACAGGTTTTCCCTTGTGTCCCTGTCCCCACAGAGGACGTGACCCCAGACAATGCTGGGCCTGTGTCTGCAGAACAGTTCAATCGTCTTTCCTTTAACTAGGACAGGGTCAGCAGAGCCAGAGGCTTCGTGCCTCGTGGCAGGAAGGGATGCAGGCTGCAGCCTTTACAAATGGTTCCTCGAAAATAAACCCATATTGGCAATTGGCACAACTTTTTTTCCAGAAATTGTAAGTCAGGGAATGCTCGTGTTCCACTAAAATGAAGAAGCAAAGAGAATAAAGGGAACTCTGTCACTCAGACAGTCTTATATTTCAGGTCTGTTAAGGCCATTCCTGAGAGGCTTTAAGAATGCAGTTAGCTCTCCCACCTGAGCTCTTGTCTCTTTTGCAGTCAGACATAACAGTGGACCTTTAATATGGACCTGATCTGTAAGAGTTTGGCACAGAAAACGAGACAGAAATTTCCTTTCTGAAATTCACGATGAACTTTTCCCAGCTCAGGAAAGGAAGGAAATTGTGAGTGTTGTTCCACAATGCCATGTGAGCACCAAGCTCTTTCTTTCCTGGGTTCGGAATGTATCTGTCTGACATATGTGGACTCTGTGGGCTTTGATTTCTTGTCGCTATGTCACTCATTACAGCCACGGTGTGTTCCCTAATCTTTAGTGCTGTTGGCCGGTGAATCAGGGAATTCGCACCATTCAACTATTGCAAAGCAGGCAAGTTCAGCTCAGCAGGTAAGGAGGATATTTTAACCCTTTGAGTACAAGATATCTCATCTTCTTGGTGTCAGAGAAGAGCAGCAAAACGTACAATTAAATCTATACTTTAGCTGATTAGAGGAGATTGGGTGTTCTGTCTCCTTGCAATAGACCGGCACAAACGGTGTTGGGGTAGCCTGTAACTGTACAGAGGTGTGAAAACATGTTCATTGTGTTTGGGTGCATTGCATGAAAACTCCACGTGTCCTTCAAAGAGCATTTTCTGAAGGTATAATTAAGGTGAGCTTGTGAAAAGGACTTTTGAGTTTGGTCTTCTCCTTGTTGTTGTTAATTCAGCAGAATTGAACTGGGAAGCTGTCCCAGCATAACCTTCTGGGTTTGTGTTAGAGCATTTGCATTCTCCTTTTTTGCCCTTTACCCTTCTACTCCTGGAACTGGACTTGAGCATTTTTTGGCCTATTCCTTTTAAGAAGGACTGTCACCCCACCTATTGAAACTGCTACCTTTTATAATGTATGTGATGCACAGAATATTCAGAAAGCCTCACAAAATCTGTGTTGTGCTGAAGTTTTAAACTGCAACATTCTAAGCTGGGATACTCCCGAGTGTAAAAACTGAAAAAATGTGTAAGTGTGAAATAAAGAGAGCACCCTAATTTCTTGTTTGGAAGAATCTTTAGTGGAATTGTTTATTCGGGAAAGGTCTGAAAAGGTTTTCAAAAGTCTAGGAGATTTTTTTCTCGTTTTGTTCGTTAACTGAGATAATGCTGGGTGAGTGCACATGTGTGTAGATCTTGGATGCGTTGCCGATAGAGTGTTCAATGACGTGGCAGTGCTGTTACCGCTATTGCAGCCACTGCGGAGGCTCAAGGCCGGTACTTCTTTTTGGGGGAGGCAGCTCAGTCCCTCTGGGCTCAGCGTCTGCCTCACGCTGTGTGTGGAAACGCCCTGTGCTGCTTTTAGCGCGGTTTGTCTCGAAGGGGGTGGACTCTCCTGCCAGGAGCCGAGAGCTCACGGGTTCCCGAGGACTGTGGGCGGCGGAGAGCGCGGAGAGGCAGGGGAGGTGCCGGCCCTGTCCATGCTCTCGGAGTCGATCGGAATTCCCCCAGGACTCACACAGATCCTCCCCGTCAGATCAATCCACACTTTGATGTGCGCACTTGTCTTCCACTGAAAACCAAGAAGCAAACAGAATAAAGGGTACCAAAGCTCTTTCACTCAGATAGTAGTAGGTTTCAGACCTGATTCAGCCATTTCTGAGAGGCTGCAAGAATGGGTTTAGCAGTCCCAGAGAACTTCTTGTTGCTGTCACACAAGACAGTAGACCTTTGATTCTCTTCTGTTACGAAATGGCACAGTTGGGCAGACAAATCTCCTCCTTGTTCAAATGTACAAACGCCTTTTCCCTGCTCAGAAAAATTAGGATGTTGTGAGTATTGTCACAGTGTTCTGTAAGACCAGCACTTTCTTTCCCGGGTTCTGGATTTGTCCAGCTGAGATGTCTGGGCTCTGGGTGTTTTGCTTTCTTGCATCACTAGTGCTGGCTGGTGAATAATGGATTTGCTCCCCTTCAGCCATTTCTAGGCAGGCCATTCCAACCCAGCAGGTAAGGAGGGTATTTTGACCCTTTCAATACATCCCTCTCATTTTCTCTATTGCAGACTAGAGCAGCAAAATGCACAATTAGATCTTCCTTCGGCCCGTAGGAGGGGTTGTGTGTTCTGCCTCCATGAAGTGCAGCAGCACAAACAGTGTTGGCATAGACAGTGACTGTAGAGAGGCGTTAAAACATATTTGTTGTGTTTGAGTTGCATTGCATGAAAACTCCACATGTCCTTCAAAGAGCATTTTTCTGAAGGCTCAGTCAGAATGAACTTGTGAAAAGGACATGGACTTTGATGTCCTCAGTGTTGATCTTTAATTGTGAATTTTCGTGATGGGAGTCTGTCCCTGCATGACTTTCTGGGTTTGTGTGAGAACATTTGCATTCTCCTTGTTGTCATTTCTACTCTCACTCACTGAACTGTGTTTGAGCATTTACTTGCCTATTCCCTTAAAGAAGAACTAACACCCCATCTATCATAACTGACTGCTTGAACGGCGTCTGTGATGCACAGAAAATTCTGAAAGCCTCACGCTGTGTTGTGCTGAAATTATAGACTGTAACATTGTAAACCAGGATACCCCTGAGTGTCAAAACTGCAATAATGTGTAAGAGTGAAATAAAGAGAGCACCCTAATTCCTTGAGTGGAGACAGAAATCTTGGAAGAATCATTCGTTCTGGAAAGGTCTGTCAAGGTTTTTCAAAAGTCTGAGAGTCTTTTTGTCAGTGTGTCCTTTGAGTGAGGTAATGTTTAGCAGGTACATGTCTTGAATTGCGAGATGAAGCCGAGAGAGCATTCAGTGCCATGTCCCTGCTGTTGCTGCTGCACTGCCAGTGCTCCGGGTCGGTTTCTTTGTTCAGGGAAGGAAGCAGTGTCCCTCTGGGATCAGTCTCTACCTCACGCTGAGCTGGGAAAAGCCTTGTGCCGCGTTTACTGCTACATTTCTGGAAAGGCAGGGACTCGCCTGCCGGGAGCCGAGAGCTGACAGCTCTCTTGGGCTGTGGGCAGAAGTGTGCAGAGACACCCAGGGACGTTCCAGCCATCCCTGACTTATAGTACTCAAGCGGCGACCCCACAGGGCTCATCCCGATCTTTACCGGCACTTCCATCCCCATTTTGATGTGCTCGCGTCCTGCCCTGGGCGCATCCGCGGACAAGCGGAGGGCCCCGCGCGTGTGCGCGCGTGTCCGTGGGCCGGGGCGAGCGGCAGCGCGGGCAGCGGGCGGCGGCGGGCGCAGTCCCAGCGCGCACCGCTGGGTGGTGGTCTCGGCTAAGGCGCCGCCGACACCGACCCAGCGCAGCCCAGCTCAGCACAGCCAAGCCCAGCCCAGCTCCCAACAGCCGAGCCGGGC
>NW_020957763.1:12638-16005 GCF_003031625.1 Empidonax traillii | reverse complement strand
CTCAGCCACCGCAGCTCTCAGCGCACTCCTGCTCAAGGACTTCTCCGACCTGCGCCAACCGCACACCAGCCCGGCCGCCGATGACGACGACGCCGGCTCCCTCACCACCTATTTAATCATCTCCTTGGTCTTCGTCTCCCTGCTCTTCCTCGTCTCCACTGCAGCCTTCGTGGCTCGCAGGCTGTGCCACAGAAAGCAGCTGAAGGCTGGCCACGTGCTTTCCGGGGCCGACAACCTGCCGAGCGGCCTGGCCGATGCAGCTGCTGCAGGGACCCTGCCCCGCCCCTACTGCTACGAGATCAGCCTCACCACGGGCTCGGGCAACAGCGAGTTCAGGTTCCTCAAACCCTTCGTCCCCAGCCTGCCACCACAGCCCTGTGCCATAGGCGGTGGCACCGGTGAGGAACAGGTTTTCCCTTGTGTCCCTGTCCCCACAGAGGACGTGACCCCAGAGAATGCTGGGCCTGTGTCTGCAGAACAGTTCAATCGTCTTTCCTTTAACTAGCACAGGGTCAGCAGAGCCAGAGTCTTCCTGTCTCGTGGTTGGACGGGATGCAGGCTGCAGCCTGTGGGAATGGTTCCTCCTAAATTAATCTGTTTTTACAATTGGTATAGCTGATTTCCAGAAATTTTAAGTCAGGGAATGCTCCTGTTCCACGAAATACCAAGAAGCAAACAGAAAAAAGGGAACTGTCTCACTCAGATGTTCATCTAGTTCAGGTCTGTTACAGCCATTCCTGAAAGGCTTTAAGAATGCAGTTAGCTCTCCCGCCTGCGCTCTTCCCTCTCTTGCTGTCAGACATGACAGTGGACCCTTCAAGGGGACCTGATCTGTAAGTGTGTGGCACAGAAAATGAGACAGAAATTTCCTTTTTGAAACTCACAGTGACCTTTTCCCAGCTCAGAAAAGGAAGGAAATTGTGAGTGTTGTGCCACAATGTCATGTGAGCACCAAGCTCTTTCTTTCCTGGGTTTAGAATGTGTCTGTCTGACAAATATGGGCTCTGTGGGCTTTGATTTCAAGGTGTCAGCAGGGTCAGTGGCTTCGAGCCTCGTGGTCAGAAGGGATGCAGGCTGCCAGTGGCAGTGGTTCCTCCAGAATAAACCTGTATTTGCAATTGGCATAACTGATTTCCTGAAATTGTAAGTCAGGGTATGCTTGTGCTCCACTAAAAGCAAACAAGGAAACAGAAGAAAAGAACAGAAGGTATTTCACTAAGATAGTAGTAGGTTTCAGACCTGATTCAGACACTTCTGAGGGGCTTTAAGAATGGGGTTAGCAGTTCCAGAGAAGATCTTGTCTCTCTTCCTGTCACACAAGTCAGCAGACCTTTGATTCTCTTCTATAACGGAATGGCACAGTTGGGCAGACAAATCTCCTCCTTGCTGAAATGTACAAAGGCCTTTCCCAGCTCAGAACAATTAGGATGTTGTGAGTATTATCATAGTGTTGTGTAAGCACAGCACTTTCCTTCCTGGGTTCTTGATGTGTCCAGCTGAGATGTGTGGGCCCTGTGTGCTTTGCTTTCTTGTCACTATGTCTGTCAATGCATCATTAGTGCTGCCTGCTGAATTAGGGATTTGCTCCCATTCAGCCATTCCTGTGCAGGCCATTCCAATCGAGCAGGTAAGGAGGGTATTTTGACCCTTCCAGTACATCCTTCTCATCTTCTCTATTGCAGAGTACAACAGCACAATGCACAATAAGATCTTCCTTTGGGTTATAGGAGGGGTTATGTGTTCAGCCTCCTTGCAATGCAGCAGGACTCTCCCAACAGTGTTGGGATAGACTGTAACTGTACAGAGTTGTTAAAACATATTCGTTGTGTTTGAGATTCATTGCATGAAAACTTCACATGTCCTCCAAAGAGCATTTTCATGCAGAATCAAAATGAACTTGTGAAGAGGACATTGAATTTGGTCTCGTTGTTGTTCCTGAATCCAGATGCTCCTTAATAGTTCTTAAAGCTATCCCTGCATGACTTTCCAGTTGGATGTGGGCACATTTGCATTCTCCGTTGAGCTTTTCCCTTCTACTCCCTAAACTGTGTTTGAGCATTCATTGGCCTATTCCCTTTTAAAGAGGACTGGAACACCATGTCTATTAATTAACTTTTTGAATGATGACTGTGAGGAATGAAATATCCAGAAAGCCTCATGCTAGGTAGTGCTGCAATCACAAACTCTACCACTGTAAACTGGGGTACTCCTGAGTGTAAAAACTTAAATAAAGTGTAATAGTGAAATAAAGAGAGTACCTTAATTCCTTGTGTGCACAGAGAAGACTTTGTAGAGAAGTTCTTTCAGAAAAAGCTCTGTCAAGATTTTTTCAAAAAGTCTAGGAGTTTTTTCTCAGTGTGTGCTTTGAGTGAGGTGTTGTTTGGAGGGTACATGTCTTGAGTATGGAGATGCAGGCGATAGAGTGTTCAGTGCCGTGCCCGTGGTGTTACTGCTGTGCTGCCACTGCGGAGGCTCAAGGATGGTTTGTCTGTTTGGAGAAGGACGCAGAGTCGCTCCGGGCTCAGCCTCTGCCTCAGGCTGAGCTGGGAAATGAATTGTGCCCCTTTTAGCGCTGCGTTTCTCGAAAGGCATTGACACACATGTCAGGAGCCGAGCGCTTACGGCTTCCCGAGGGCTGTGGGCAGGGACGAAGGAGGGGTACGTTCCATTGCTCCTCGTGTTATCGAACTCAAACGGTCGCCACAGAGTTCATCCCGACCCTTGCCGGCACTTCCATCCCCGCTTTGATGTGCACTCGTCCTGCCCTGGGCGCACCCGCGGGCGAGCGGCAGCGCCGCGCGTGTGCGCGCGTGTCCGTGGGCCGGGGCGAGCGGCAGCGCGGGCAGCGGGCGGCGGCGGGCGCAGTCCCAGCGCGCACCGCTGGGTGGTGGTCTCGGCTAAGGCGCCGCCGACACCGACCCAGCGCAGCCCAGCTCAGCACAGCCAAGCCCAGCCCAGCTCCCAAAAGCCGAGCCGGGCCGAGGGAGCAGCGGCTGCGCCACCGAGACCCGTTCTCTGCCATCCGCTCCGGGACCAGAGCGGCCGCACTCCGGATTGCCGACCCCACTGGAATACAGAGGGAGAAGGAAGGCACCAGGCCGCCGTCGCTTTCGGTGGGGATTACGCGAGAGATCCGCGACAAGGAGACAGGAATCCACCGCCGCCGCAGCCGCCGCCGCCGGAGCCGGAGGGCCATGGCGATCGCAAGGCAAGTGCTTTGTGTGTGTGCGTTGCTCTCCCTGCCGCTCGCTCGCTCGCAGCCCATCCGCTACTCCGTAGCCGAGGAGGCGCACAGCGGCTCCCTGGTAGGCAACCTGGCGCAGGACGCGGCGCTGCCGCCGGCGCAGCTCTCGGCTCGCCGCGCCCG
>NW_020957763.1:7434-10274 GCF_003031625.1 Empidonax traillii | reverse complement strand
GCAGCTGAAGGCTGGCCACGTGCTTTCCGGGGCCGACAACCTGCCGAGCGGCCTGGCCGATGCAGCTGCTGCGGGGACCCTGCCCCGCCCCTACTGCTACGAGATCAGCCTCACCACGGGCTCGGGCAACAGCGAGTTCAGGTTCCTCAAGCCCTTCGTCCCCAGCCTGCCACCACAGCCCTGTGCCATAGGCGGGGGCACCGGTGAGGAACAGGTTTTCCCTTGTCTCCCTGTCCCCACAGAGGACGTGACCCCAGATAACTCTGGGCCTGTGTCTGCAGAACAGTTCAATCGTCTTTCCTTTAACTAGGACCGGGTCAGCAGAGCCAGAGGCTTTCTGCCTCGTGGTCGGACGGGATGCAGGCTGCAGCCTGTGGGAATGGTTCCTCCTAAATTAATCTGTTTTTACAATTGGCATAACTGATTTCCAGAAATTGTAATTAGGGGAATGCTCCTGTTCCACGAAATACCAAGAAGCAAACAGAACAAAGGGAACTGTCTCACTCAGATGTTCATCTAGTTCAGGTCTGTTACAGCCATTCCTAAGAGGCTTTAAGAATGCAGATAGCTCTCCCACCTGAGCTCTTCCCTCTCTTGCTGTCAGACATGACAGCGGACCCTTCAAGGGGACCTGATCTGTAAGTGTATGGCATAGAAAATGAGGCAGAAATTTCCTTTTTGAAACTCATGGTGACCTTTTCCCAGCATAGGAAAGGAAGGAAATTATGGCTGTTGTGCCATAATGTCATGTAAGCACCAAGCTCTTTCTTTCCTGTGTTTAGAATGTGTCTGTCTGACATATATGGGCTCTGTGGGCTTTGATTTCAAGGGGTCAGCAGAGCCAGTGACTTCTTTCCTCGTGGTCAGAAGGGATGCAATCTGCAACCGGTGGCAATGGTTCCTCCAGAATAAACCTGTATTTGCAATTGGCATAACCCATTTCCACAAATTATAAGTCCAGGAATACTTGTGTTCCACTAAAAACAAACAAGGAAACAGAATAAAGGGAACCAAAGCTCTTTCACTGAGGTTGTAGTAGGTTTCAGACCTGATTCAGACACTTCTGAGGGGCTTTAAGTATGGGGTTAGCAGTCCTAGTGAAGATCATGTCTCTCTTGCTGTCACACAAGACAGTAGACCTTTGATTCTCTTCTATAACGGAATGGCACAGTTGGGCAGACAAATCTCCTCCTTGTTGAAATGTATAAGGCCTTTTCCCTGCTCAGAAATATTAGGATGATTTGAGTATTGTCATAGCGTTGTGTAAGAACAGCACTTTCTTTCCCTGGTTCTGGATGTGTCCAGCTGAGATGTGTGGGCCCTGTGTGCTTTGCTTTCTTGTCACTATGTCTGTCTATGCATCACTAGTGCTGCCTGGTCAATTAGGGATTTGCTCCCATTCAGCCTTTCCTTTGTAGGCTGTTCCAACCCAGCAGGCAAGGAGGGTATTTTTGACCCTTTCAATACATCCCTCTCATTTTCTCTACTGCAGAGTAGAGTAGCAAAATGCACAATAAGATCTTCCTTTGGCCCGTAGGAGGGGTTATGTGTTCTGCCTCCATGAAGTGCAGCAGCACAAACAGTGTTGGCATAGACAGTGACTGTAGAGAGGCGTTAAAACATATTTGTTGTCTTTGAGTTGCATTGCATGAAAACTCCACATGTCCTTCAAAGAGCATTTTCTGAAAGCACAGCCAGAATGAAGTTGTGAAAAGGACATGGACTTTGATGTCCTCAGTGTTGATCCTTAATCGGGAGGCTTCTTGATGGGAGTGGAAAGCTGTCCCTGCATGACTTTCTGGGTTTGTGTGAGAACATCTGCATTCTCCTTGTTGTCATTTCTACTTTAACTCCCGGAACTGTGTTTGAGCATTTACTTGCCTATTCCCTTAAAGAAGAACTGACACCCCATCTATCATAACTGACTGTTTGAATGGCGTCTGTGATGCACAGAAATTTCCGAAAGCCTCATGCTGTGTTGTGCTGAAGTTACAAACTGTAACACTGTAAAAGAGGATACCCCTGAGTGTAAAAACTGCAATAATGTGTATGAGTGAAATAAAGAGAGCACCTAATTCCTTGAGTGGAGCCAGAAATCTTGGAAGAATCATTGGTTCTGGAAAAGTCTGTCAAGGTTTTTTCAAAGTCTGGGAGTCTTTTTGTCAGTGTGTCCTTTGAGTGAGGTAATGTTTAGCTGGTACATGTCTTGAGTTTGGAGATGCAGCCGAGAGAGCGTTCAGTGCCATGTCCCTGTTGTTGCTGCTGCACTGCCACTGCTCTGGGCCGGTTTCTTTGTTCAGAGAAGGCAGCAGTGTCCCTCCAGGTTAAGCCTGTGCCTCACGCTATGGTGGAAAAATCCTTGTTCCGCTTTTACAGCCACATTTCTCGAAAGGCACTGACTCGAAGGCCAGAAGCCGAGCGCTCACGTTTCCCCGCGGGCTGTGAGCAGAAGTGTGCAGAGACACACATGGGAGACGTTCCAGCCATCCCTGTCTTATCGCACTCAAGCGGCGGCCCCACAGAGTTCATCTCGACCCTTGCCGACACTTCCATCCCAGCTTTAATGTGTTCGCGTCCCGCCCCGGGCTGATCCGCGGCCGAGCGGCGGCCCCGCGCGTGTGCGCGCGTGTCCGTGGGCCGGGGCGAGCGGTAGCGCGGGCAGCGGGCGGCGGCGGGCGCAGTCCCAGCGCGCACCGCTGGGTGGTGGTCTCGGCTAAGGCGCCGCCGACACCGACCCAGCGCAGCCCAGCTCAGCACAGCCAAGCCCAGCCCAGCTCCCAACAGCCGAGCCGGGCCGAGGGAGCAGCGGCTGCGCCACCGAGCCCCGTTCTCTGCCATCC
>NW_020957763.1:1979-4689 GCF_003031625.1 Empidonax traillii | reverse complement strand
AGAGAAAGCAGCTGAAGGCTGGCCACGTGCTTTCCGGGGCCGACAACCTGCCGAGCGGCCTGGCCGATGCAGCTGCTGCGGGGACCCTGCCCCGCCCCTACTGCTACGAGATCAGCCTCACCACGGGCTCGGGCAACAGCGAGTTCAGGTTCCTCAAGCCCTTCGTCCCCAGCCTGCCACCACAGCCCTGTGCCGTGGGCGGGGACATCAGTGAGGAACAGGTTTTCCCTTGTGTCCCTGTCCCCACAGAGGACGTGACCCCAGACAGTGCTGGGCCTGTGTCTGCAGAACAGTTCAATCGTCTTTCCTTTAACTAGCAAGGAGTCAGCAGAGCCAGAGGCTTCATGCCTCGTGGTAGGGAGGGATGCAGGCTGTAGCCTACGGTAATGGTTCTTCCAGAATAAGCCTGTATTTGCATAACCGAATTCCTGAAATTGTAAGTCATGAAATGTTTGTGTTCCCCTAGAAGCAAATAAGCAAAGAGAAAAAAGGAACTAAAGCACTTTGACATTCAAACGTTTAGGCTCCTTCTGGTGTTTCTGAGAGGCTTTAAGAATGGGGTAAGCAGACAGAGATGAGCTCTTGTCTCTCTTGCTGTCTGACCAGACGGTGGACCTTTTATTCTGTGCTATAAGAGAATGGTACGCCTGGGCAGACTAATCTCATCCTCTCTGAAATGCACAAAGACCTTTTCCCAGCTCAGGAAAAGGAGGAAATTGTGAGTGCTGTGTTAGAGTGTTGTGTAAGCTCAGGACTCTTTCGTTCCTGGGTTCTGGATGTCTCTGGCTGAGAAGTGTGACCTCCGTGTGCTTTCTTGTCGCCATGTCAGTCAATACAGCCACCGTGTGTCTCCTAATTCTCACTAGTGCAGCCCGTGAAATAGGGAGTTGCTCTCATTCAGCCACTGCAAAACAGCCAATTCCAGCTTAGCTGTCACGAAGGGCGTTTTCTGAGCACAACAGTCACATCTTCTCCAGGGCAGGGCAGGGCAGCAAAATGCACAATAAGGTCTTCCTTTGGACGATAAGAGTGGGTTGGGTGTTCTGTGTCCTTGCAGTACAGCAGCACAAACAATGTTTACTTAGACTGTAACTGTACAGAATTGTGAAAGCATGTTCATTGTCTTTGGGTGCATTGCATTCAAACTCCACATGTCCTTCAAAGAGCATTTTCTAAAGATAGAATCAAGATGAGCTTGTGAAAAGGACTGAGTTCTGTCTCCTCATTGTTATTTTTGAATTCACAGAATTGAACTGTGAAACTGTCCCTGCATGATTTACTGGGTTTGTGTTAGAGCATTTGTATTCTCCTTTCATCTATACTAATTGATTCCTTGAATGAGATCTGTGATAAACGGAATATTCAGAAAACCACACACTTTGTTGTATCGAAACTGTAGCATTATAAGCTGGGATACTTCTGATTGTAAATACTGAAATAATGTGTAAGACTGAAATAAAGAGAGTTCCCTTATTCCTTATGTGGAGACAGAAGTCTTTGTAGAGAAGTTCTTTCTGGGAAAGGTCTGTCAAGGTTTTTCAAGACTTTTCTTCATAGGAGTTTTTTCATGGGAGTTTTTTTTACGGAAGTTTTTTTCAGTGTGCCTTTACTGATATAATGCTGGCTGGCTGTATGCGTTGAGTTCGTAGATGAAGCCGATGGAGTGTTCAGTGCAATGCCCGAGCTGTTGCCAGACAGAGGCTTTGAACCGATTTCTCTCTTTGGGGTAGGCGGCTCAGTCTTTCCGGGCTCAGAATCTGTGCCACGCTGTGTTGGGAATCTCCTTGAGCCACTTTTACCTCCCCATTTCTCGAAAGGCACTGATATGCGGGCCGGGAGCTGAGAGCTCACGGCTCTCCGCGGGCTTTGGGCAGCAGAGAGCGAGGACAAAGGAGGGGCAGGTGCCGGAGCTGTTCCTGTGATCGAACTCAAGCGGCGGCCCCGCCTGGCTCATCCCGATTCTCTCCGGTATATTCATTCCCCGCTTTGATGTGCCCGGGTCCTGCCCCGGGCGCACCCGCGGGCGATCGGCGGCCCCGCGCGTGTGCGCGCGTGTCCGTGGGCCGGGGCGAGCGGCAGCGCGGGCAGCGGGCGGCGGCAGGCGCAGTCCCAGCGCGCACCGCTGGGTGGTGGTCTCGGCTAAGGCGCCGCCGACACCGACCCAGCGCAGCCCAGCTCAGCACAGCCAAGCCCAGCCCAGCTCCCAACAGCCGAGCCGGGCCGAGGGAGCAGCGGCTGCGCCACCGAGCCCCGGTCTCTGCCATCCGCTCCCGGGCCAGAGCGGCCGCACTCCGGATAGCCGACCAGACCGGAATACAGAGGGAGAAGGAAGGCACCCGACCGCCGCCGCTTTCGAAGGGGGAACTACCAGAGAGATCTGCGAGAAGGAGACAGGGCTCTGCCGCCGCCGCCGCCGCCGCAGCTGACGCCGCAGCCGCCGCCGCAGCCGGAGCCAGAGGGCCATGGCGATCGCAAGGCAAGTGCTTTGTGTGTGTGCGTTGCTCTCCCTGCCGCTCGCTCACTCGCAGCCCATCCGCTACTCCGTAGCCGAGGAGGCGCACAGCGGCTCCCTGGTAGGCAACCTGGCGCAGGACGCGGCGCTGCCGCCGGCGCAGCTCTCGGCTCGCCGCGCCCGCCTGGTGTCGGAGGACGGCCGCCAGCATTTTCGCTTCGACCGCGCCAGCGGCCGCCTCGTCGTGGCCGACAGGCT
>NW_020957763.1:0-1400 GCF_003031625.1 Empidonax traillii | reverse complement strand
GTCGGAGGACGGCCGCCAGCATTTTCGCTTCGACCGCGCCAGCGGCCGCCTCGTCGTGGCCGACAGGCTGGACCGGGAGCAGCTGTGCGGCCAGGCCGACACCTGCACGCTCCCCTTCGAGCTGCTGCTGGCCGACCCGCTGCAGTTCTTTCGGGTCGAGGTCACCCTCGACGACATCAATGACCATTCTCCCAGATTTCCCCATCAAAGAGTCACTTTTAAGATCCCCGAAACGAGCGACCCGGGCTCTCGTTTCCCACTGGAAGTTGCTCGGGATCCTGATGTTGGCAGCAACAGTGTGCAGGCATACAGCATTGCTCCCGAGAACGAGTACTTTAGCGTCTCCTATGGGAGTCGGTTTAGGGGCAAGAAATATGTTGAACTTGTTTTGGAAAAGCCCCTAGACAGAGAGGAGCAGGCAGAGATGGATTTCAGTCTGATTGCTGTGGATGGGGGCTCTCCTCCCAGGAGTGGGACCACCCAAATTCACATTACAGTTCTGGATGTCAATGACAATACTCCCGTCTTCACACAGGAGGTGTATGATGTGCAGGTTTTGGAAAACGCACCAGAGGGTTCTGTGGTTCTGACTGTTTTGGCAACAGATCGCGATACAGGAATTAATGGGGACATCTCATATCAGTTAAGCGAAGGAGTCAGTAACAGCGAGTCAGTATTTGAGATTGATCCCTTAACAGGTGAAATTAAACTCTCAAAGATTCTGGACTTTGAGGCAGCACAGACTCACGAGCTCAATGTTAGAGCCACAGATGGTGGGGGGCTCTCGGCAATCTGCAAGGTGTTGGTGGAGGTGTTGGATGTGAATGACAATGCACCCGAGCTGCTGGTCAGTTCCTTCAGCAGTCCCCTCCCCGAGAACTCCGCGCCCGGCACGGTGGTTGCCCTCTTTACTGTCAGGGACCGAGATGCCGGAGCCAACGGCAAGGTGTCCTGTGCCCTCAACCATCAGCTCTTCTTCTCCCTGCGGCCAGCCTATAAGAATTACTACGAGCTGGTGACTGTGAGGGCGCTGGACCGGGAGGACACGGCTCAGCACATCCTCAGCGTGACAGCAGCAGACGCGGGGTCCCCTCCTCTCACTACCACCCACACCTTCACCGTGGACATCTCGGATGTCAACGACAACGCCCCCGTCTTCAACCAGACATCCTACACCATGTACGTGCGCGAGAACAATGCACCCTCCGTGCTGGTGGGAGCCGTGAGCGCCGCAGATGCCGACGTGGGGCTGAATGCCAAGGTGACCTATTCCCTGTCAGCAGGGCAAGCGGCGGAGCGGCCTTGGTGCTCGTGCGTGTCTGTGAACTCGGAGAGCGGGCAGGTGTTTGTGCTGAGAGCCCTGGACTACGAGCAGCTGAGGCAGAGCGAGGTGGTGGTGA
>NW_020957762.1:37453-40354 GCF_003031625.1 Empidonax traillii | reverse complement strand
CACCTGGGTGTAGAAGAGAGCCCAGAAATAGAATCCCAGAATTACTGAGGGTTGGAAAAAGGTCTACATGGATCCCCCCCTGTGCCCCATCCCCACCTTGTCCCCCAGCCCAGAGCACTGAGTGCCACGGCCAGGCCTGCCTTGGACACCTGCAGGGCTGGGCACTCCAAACCTCCCTGGGCAGCCCCTGCCAAGGCCTGACCACCCTTTCCATGAGGAAATTCCTGCTGATGTCCCACCTGCCCCTCCCCTGGCACAGCTGGAGGCCGTTCCCTCTCCTCCTGTCCCTGTTCCCTGGGAGCAGAGCCCGACCCCCCCCGGCTCCCCCTTTTTTTTCAGGGGTGAAGATGAAGAGTGTCCAGTTTACCCAGTTTGAGGGCAGGGAGCTCTTTGAGCTCTGTTTCCCCCTCAGGTGTGAGCAGTTCCAGTTCTCCTTCCTTTCACTCCCATTACTCATCCTGCTTTTCCCACTGCACTGAAATCAGAGGGGAAAGCATTCCCTGAGTTTTGAGGCAGATTGTTTACTGCAGCCCTGATCTCTGAGTTGCCCTCACTTCTTCTTTCTTTGTTCTCTTTTTATCTGTGTACCAAAGAACATTAAGTTACTGGGTTTTATTTCCCTCGCAGGATCTAAACCAGCTCCATTTTTATTACTTTCCATTTTACGCTCCTTAACTCCAACCCTGCCTTCCCATTTTTCATTCATGGGCTCTCTAATAACTCCTGCTTTTCTTCCTTTGAGCTGCATCTGTGACCTGAGCAAATTTCAGCCTTTGCAACTTTTGGAGTTTGAGCTGCTCGGCCCAGATGGCTCCAATCACCAGCTCCTTCAATCTACCAACCTCCTCCCTTTTTAAACCCAGGATCTGATGGAGGGGACCGAATTCACTCCGAATCGTTTGGCCAAGGGTAATTCTCTCCAATCCCACCTTCCAAAATGTCACCAGTGGCCACCAAATCGAGTCCACGATCACTTGGAAGGAAACCTGTGGTCAATACATGGAATAACAGGGATGGTGCTGGGATTCGTCCACCCCTGGGAAGCTGAACTTCCCCACAAGAACAATTCCTGTCGCTCCTTGCTTGCGAAACGCCGTGGAGAGATCTCAATCCCCATCAGCAGTGGGGATTTACATCCCCTCCTGCCTTTTGCTTGTTCCTTGGCTCCTCAGTCAAGCCTGGATCTCCCTTCCCTGCCAGCCCTCACCCCTCTCTTGTGTTCCCATCTGAGCCTGGGCTGGCAGAACAGCCAGGATTTTGGTCGGTCCCTGGTTGGGGGGGGTGTTTGTGTAGCACCAGCCCCCGGGGATGACACGTTTTAGCCACGGGGCTGGGGGCTCTTTGGTGCTCAGGAGGGCCGTGAAGATGAAATTCTCCATCCCCAGCAGGTCTGGAGCAGGTGGGGGCTCAGCTCCTGGTTGTGTGTGGAGCTGACAATTGTTATCCCATCCCTCACCCTGCTCATTCCAACCAGGAGCAGCAGCAGGGCTGGCCCAGGGTGCTCCCAGCTGTGTTAAGTGGCAGCCAACCAGTTTCCTGTAAGTTGTGGGGAGGCAGCCAGATGCAGAGAGTATCTAAAGAAAAGTTTACTTTTTCTTTTCTTTTTTTGTTCCTTTTCTCTTCTTTCTTTTTTCTCTTTTTTCTTTTTTTTCCCCTCCTTTTTTCTTTCTTCTCATTTTTCTTTTTGTTATTTTTCCCTTTTTTATTTTTTCTTCCCCCCTTTTCTTTATTCTTTTGTCTTTTGTCTTTTCTCTTTTTCTTTTTCCCCCTTTATTCTTTTATCTTTTTTCTTTCCTCCCCTTTTTTCTTTATTCTTTTCTCTGTTTTCTTTTTTCTTTTTCTTTTTATTTTTTCTTTATTTTTCTTTTTTCTTTATTTTTTCTTTTTTCTATATTCTCCTTTTTTCTGTTTTCTGTATTTTCCTTTTTTCTTTTTTTGTTTTTCTTTTTTATTTTTTCCTTTTTCTCTACTTTTTTCTTTTTTCCTTTTTTCTTTACTTTTTTCCTTTTTCCTCTTTTCTCTTTTTTCTTTATTTATTTTTTCATTTTCTAATTTTTTGTTAATTTATTTTTTTTCTATATTTTCCTTTTCCTTTTTTCTTCTTTCTTTATTCCTTATTCTTTTTAAATTTTTCTTTCTTCTTTTTTCTTTATTTCTTTTTTCTCAACTTTTTTCCATTTTTCCTTTTTTTCTTTTCCCTTTTTCCTCTTTTCTCTTTTTTCTTTATTTATTTTCTCTTTTCTAATTTTTTTGTTAATTTATTTTTTCTTTTTTCTATATTTTCCTTTTCCTTTTTTCTTCTTTCTTTCTTCTTTTTTCTTTTATATTTTTTCTTTTTTCCTTATTTCTTTTTTCTATTTTTCTATGTTTTCCTTTTTCTTTTCTTTATTCTTTTTTCTTTTTCAATTTTTTCTTTTCTCTTTATTTTTTCTTTTTTCTCTCTACTTTTTTCCTTTTTCCTCTTTTTTCTTTTTTCTTTTTTTGTTTCTTTTTTATTTTTTCTTTTTTCCTTTTTTCCCTTTTTTTTTCGTTTTTTTCTTTTTTCTTTTTTTCCCTTTTTTTTCCCTTTTTTTCTTTTTTTTCTCTCTACTTTTTTCCTTTTTCCTCTTTTTTCTTTTTTCCTTTCTTTTTCTTTTTTTTCTTTTATCTTTTATCTTTTATCTTTTTTCTTTTTTCTTTCTTTTTCTTTTTTTCTTTTATCTTTTATCTTTTTTCTTCTTTTTCCCTTTTTCTTTTTTTTCTTTTTTCTTTTTTTTTCCTTTTTTTTTCTTTTTTTCCTTATTTTTTCTTTTTTCTCTCTACTTTTTTCCTTTTTCCTCTTTTTTCTTTTTTCCTTTTTCCTCTTTTTTCTTTTTTCTTTTTTCCTTTTTTTTCTTTTTTTTCCTCTTTTTTCCCTTTTGT
>NW_020957762.1:31645-36289 GCF_003031625.1 Empidonax traillii | reverse complement strand
CTCTGCTGCCACATCCCAAGGGAAAGGAGGAGAGGAAATGGCCTCAAAGTGCCCCAGGGCAGGTTCAGAGCAGAGAGCAGAAACAATTTGTCCCTGCAGGAGTGGTCAGGCCTTGCAAGGAGTGTCCCAGGGAGGTGGTGGAGTCCCTGTGTGTGGGAGTGTCCCAGAGGGGTCTGGATGTGGCCCTTGGGGACGTGGATTAGGGGGGATCTGATGGTGCTGGGGTGGCACTGGGTGATCCTGGAGGTCTCTGCCAGCCTTGGCGGTTCTATGTTAGGTGTGTTGGATGTGTGGTAGGTGTAAGTTAGGTGTGTGTAGGAATGCACTGAATGATGCCCAACACCCTCAGAAAGGCTGTTTCTCCCCTCCTGAGCGGATTTATCCCAAACTGCTCAATCCAAGCCCGGATTACCTCAGCGTTCCGGAGCGCAGGAGGAGGGAAGCGCAGGCAGGAGGCAGCGGAAAAGTCGCTGTGGGTTCACCTCTTCCCCCTGCCAGCAGCTCCACGGGATCTGCAATGCCCAGACGTGGTCAGGACCTCTATTTGACGTCTTGCCTGAGCAATTTGCAGCTCGGGCTCGGTGGAATCCGGTCGGGGGGTATTGGTTTTCCCCTGACTCAGAGGGAAGAAAGCTGCTGCCTGAATCACTCCCAACAACCCAGCAGCACCTGGGTTTTCCTTGGCAAGGAACCACCCCCTGTCCTGAGCAAGTGGGAGGCTGTGAAAGGACAGATTCCCACCGGCTGGGGGAGGAGGGGGGGAAAAAAAGAAAAAAAAAAAGGCTTTTAAAACCTGGGAGGTGGGAGGGATTTCTGAAAGAACAATTCCCTGCTTTTCTGGGGCAGTGAGGGGGTTGGAGAGGGAAGTGAGGCAAACTCGGACACGCTTCTCCAGGGATGAGGGACAGTTGCTGACTGAGCTGCTTGGACATTCCTCACATGAGCTGTGTGTGTGTCCAAATATTTCCCTGGAGCAGCTGAAAGGTTTCCTGGGGACACCTGAGCTCTGCTGTGTTGGGAAACAGCGGCAGATAATGACTGTCTGAACAGCCCCTGCCAGGGCACTGCCCTTCCCAGAGCCTTGGAATTCCGTGGCTTTACAGGGCCTTGTAGCCTTTGCCGTAAGTTGCTTGTCACGGGGCCTGTGGAATTCTCTTGGAAGCAGAGGGTTGGAAGTGCAGCTCTCGGTGGCAAAGTCACCCCCCTGAAAACACAGGCAGGGAAATTCCTGAGGACCCTGGTTCCCTTGTCCTAATTCCCATTTTGTCCCTTTTTCTGGGCAAGATCCAAAGGCTTGGTATGACCGGGATGGACATGACCAGGTCACCTCAAAGCTGGATGTGGTCGAGCACAGACCTTGGGATGAGTTTCTGGATGTGTCTTTAATCCTGTGGCACAGTAACAAATAGAATTCCAGAGTGGTTTGGGTTGGGAGGGACCTTAAAAATCATCCAGTGCCACGCCCTGCCGTGGGCAGGGACACCTTCCACCAGCCCAGGGTGCTCCAACCTGGCCTTGGACACTTCCAGGGATCCAGGGGCAGCCACAGCTTCTCTGGGAATTCTATCCCAGCCCCTCCCCACCCTCCCAGCCAGGAATTCCTTCTCAATATCCCATCTGTCCTTACTCTCTGTCACTTTGAAGCCATTCCCTGTGTCCTGTCCCTCCATCCCTCGTCCCCAGTCCCTCTCCAGCTCTCCTGGAGCCCCTTTAGGCACTGGAAGGAGCTCTGAGGTCTTCCCAGACCTTTCTCTACTCCAAGCTGACCATCCCCAAATACAATATCCAATCCAATGACAAATCCTCATTCATCCAGGAGAGAAAATTCCCCCAGGGACCAGCCCAGCCCTGTTGCCACAGTGGCTGACTGACCAGGGGGCAGCTTTGGTGCCCAACTCAGATCTCTGCCCCGAGAGCTTTCGGTTCCCACTCCCGAGCAATTATGGAGAAAGGACTCACTCGCTGCCTCCCAACAAACGAGAAACGTGTTTCTTAGAGGCAGAAAAGCTTCCTGTGCTGGTAGGGCAGTGGGGCTGTTGGCTGGGGGGCTATTTTTGAGGTGCAGCTGTTGCACAGGAACATCTGATGGTTTCTTTTCCGCCGCCGCGTCAGGAAACAGCCCTCGGTTTCGCTTCTGGTGAGACTTGAGCAGGTACAGGAGGCTAGCACAGCCCCTCAAAAACATCCTGCAGCTCTGCAGGGGAGAGGAGAGGTGCACAGGAGGCTGATCAGCTCCAAAATATCACGATAAATATTTTTTTTTTTATATTAAAACAAAACTGGGCTGAATGGCTGTTTCAAAAGTGATCCCGAATTAGAGCGACATCGTAGAATGGTTTGGGTTGGGAGGGATCCCAAAGATCATCCAGTTGCAACCCCCTGCCCTGGGCAGGGACACCTTCCACTGGTCCAGCTTGCTCCAAGTCCAACCTGGCCTTGGATGGAGCAGCCACAGCTCCTCCAGGCAAACTTTTCCGAGGCTTCCCCACCCTCACAGGGAAGGATTTCTTCCTGATATCCAATACAAACCTGCTTGCTTTCACTTTAAATCCAATACAAACCTGCTTGCTTTCACTTTAAAGCCATTCCCCCTTCTCCCATCGCTACACACGTTGCTTCTTTTCCACTGTGAGACCAGGGAATGGGGAAGAGCAGCTTCTCCCCGGTAAATGGAAAGCTGAGAGGTCCTCCAGGGTCTGTTGACACGGATTTAATTGCACGTTGGCACGAGATAAAGCTGCTCTGCAATGCCATGTGAGATATGGGAAACATGGGAAACATGGGAAAACATGGGAAACATAAATGCAGAAGTGGGAAAGTTAAAGGAAGGCCTACAGGTATTTTAAAATAGATTAGACCAGTGAGCAAGGTTTGCATATAAACTTAATACAAAATACAGGAGAACAATCCAGTTGGGATCCAATCACCAGTGGTGTCCCCCAGTGCTGGGCCCAGTCCTGTTTAACATCTTTATTGATGATTTAGATGAGGGGATTGAGTCCCTCATTAGCAAATTTGCAGATGGCACCGAGCTGGGGGGTGTGTTGATGTGCTGGAAGGCAGGAGGGCTCTGCAGAGGGACCTGGCCAAGCTGGATCCATGGGCTAATTCCAAGGGGATGAGGCTCAAGCAGGCCACCCCTGGAGTGCTGTGTCCAGCTCAGGAAGGACATGGAGAGGCTGCAGCAGGGGCAGAGAAGAGCAAGGAGGCTGGGGAAGGGACTGGAGCACAATTCCCATGGGGAGAGGCTGAGGGAGCTGGGGGGGCTCAGCCTGGACAGGAGGAGGCTCAGGGGAGACTCAGCACTCTCTGCAAATCCCTGACAGGAGGGGGGAGCCAGGTGGGGGTTGGTCTCTTCTCCCAGGAACCAACAGTAGGACAAGAGGGTCTCAAGCTGTGCCAGGGGAGGTTCAGGTTGGATATCAGGAAGGAATTCTTTCCATGGAGAGTGCTCAGCCATTGGGATGGGCTGCCCAGGGAGGGGGTGGATGCCCTGTCCCTAGAGATGTTTGAGGACAGGCTGGATGTGGCATCAGTGCCATGGGCTGGGAACCCCAGCAGGGTTGGATCAAGGGTTGGATTTGAAGATCTCAGAGGTCTTTTCCAGCCTGGTTGATTCTGTGATTCTCTGATTCCATGATCCTGTGATTCTATGATTTTGCAGGATCGCCTTTAGTTGGAACCCAGAGGAGGAGGGTCAGTTTTCTCTGCTCTCTAGCTCTACCTGGACAGGTGAATACGCTAAAAAACCCAGGTGCCAGCCATGGAAACACAGAACAACAGGTCTCAGAGCCTTCCCAGTGTTTCTTTGTCCTTTAAATCCTGGCAGCAGCTGCACAAACTGCTGCAGTAGCAGCGGTTCCCTCCCCACCGTGAGAACAGAGAGGCTCAGCCTCGCTCTGCACGGCCTTTCTGGGGCTTTTTTGGAGGTTTGGGGTTTTGTGCAGTTGTGTTTGGTTTTTTTTTTCTAAACCTCAGCTGCCAGGAGTTGTGACAATCTCACCCTGCATCAGGCCTGAAGCCTTTGGCTTCCCCCAGCTGTGGCTTGTGCTGTGGAGAGAGCAAAGGTGAACATCCTTCCATGGGAGGGGTTTTTAGGCTCCAGCTCAGAAAGATTGACAGTGGAAAGGTGGCAAAGTTTGGCACAGTGAGGAGCCTGAATCACCCAGCCAAAGCTCCCCCATGTGCCTGGGCTTGGGGACACCCCAAGACTTCCTGGACCACATTGTGGTCACTACCCGTTGTTTCTGCTCCAGCCCTTCCTTGAAGTGGGAAGTTTTGGGGCAGGAAAGCATTAACAAAGCTGATTTTCACTGCTCTGCACAGACCAGCACTAACAAAGCTCAGGTTGTTCCCTCTTGTGGCCCTGTGTATCCTCATGTCTGTGGGCTCAGAGATCATGGAATCCCAGGAGGATTTTTGAGTTGGAAGAGACCTTGGAGATCATCCAGTGCCACCCCCTGCCATGGGCAGGGACACCTTCCACCAGCCCAGGTTGCTCCAAGTTTATCCAACCTGGCCTTGGACACTCCCAGGGATGGGGTTTCCAGGGTCCTGCTTCCTCCCTTCCCTTCATCATCAGCTGGGTGGGAATGCTGGCATTCCTGCCTGGAGCCTCCAACACCGGGAGCTGGATAAGAAGCT
>NW_020957762.1:25084-30195 GCF_003031625.1 Empidonax traillii | reverse complement strand
GCCAGCAACAGGTTTTCCTTTGTCCTCCCCGAATTCCTTGAACATGCTCTGGGCTCCCTACAAGAATGTGCCTCCTGTCTGGCTCTGAGGCTAGACAGGCTTTTTCCACTTGGCTACCTTTGCACAGGATGTCCAAATCCTCCCAAAACTTGCTGTTTGTCCTGCTGGATATCGGGGAAAAGGCACCTCAGGGAGGTCTGGACCTGCTGATTGAATCGTCGCGTTTGGGACACACCCAACAGAACGGGACCAGGTCTGCTCTTAGACTTGAAAAATGGGGATTTTCCAGAGATTTCCAGTGAGACCACGGGAGGGTTGTGCTTTGAGGGCAGCACTCAGGTCCCACCATCCACAGGGAGGTGTTCTGGGCAGGGTTATCCCACACAGGGTATGGGGTTTTCCAGTTCCTCGTGGCTGGGAACCTTCCCCACACCAGCAGATGTGGGAAGGGACCGTGAAAGGGAGGGGAAAGGTGAGGGCAGAGAAATTCTCAGTGCAGAAATGTTCCAGAAGATAAGAACTTCGAATAAGAATTTTTAAAATTCACGGATCTCTGAGTTAATGTGACCCTTCCTGAACTCTCTGAACTCCTTCCCTGCAGGTTCCTCCTCCTTCCCAGCCCTGGGAGTGACTGAAGCGTGACCTTATATTGGCTTCCAAATTTGCCGGTGCAGGGCCTGCCTGACATCTCCATGATGTCACCAAGCCAAATCCACAGGGGTGACAACCATCCAAGAGCCCGATGAGCTGAGAGGGAGGAGCGGGGTGGGGTGAGGGCAAAGACCAATGTGGGACCATCAGGAGTCTCTGGGAAAAGTCCCACTGGAAGTAGGAGTCAGCCCCTGAGTCAAAAGGGAGGATTTTCCCAGCTGCTTTGGGCTGATTTTCCTTTGCCTTTTCACTTTTTTGTTGTTGTTTTTTTTTTAATATAATGCAGGATTTCTTTCATTTATTAATTTCATTTTCGAAGCCAGCTGCTGGCAGCTCCAAACTGCTGTTTTTAGTGGTGAGAAACAGGAGTCCAGGAGGGAGCTGGAGGGGCTGCTCTGGAGGAGAAAACCTTGCAGGGGGTGCAGGGATGGTGTCACAGAGCTCAATTTACAGCTCTTGGCGTGGGCTGAGTTGACAGAAGCGACCCCAAAGCTGCTTTGGAAATCAGAACCTCTGAGTAAGAACCCACAGGGAGCTCTGGGAGGGGGTTGAGGTAGAGCTGGAACTCCGTGGCAGCCCTGAGGGATGGTCTTGTGCTGGTACCTTTGGCCAGGCTGTGAAGGCAGAGATGAAGGGAAAGAATAAAAACCCACGTGATCATCATCACCCTCCCCTGCCCCTGTTACAGACCGATGACCTAGAGAAGATAAATCTGATCCAGATCCAGGGCAGCAAAAGTGCTGCTCTGGGATGGCTCAGGAAGTTCCCAAGCCCAGGAACCCCCAGGAGGTGCCACCCCTGATGTGTCCAAGGATTGTCTCCCTCGTGTTGGAGGGAGGTTTCCAGGGAGACATTCCTTGCTCTTCCCCTCACCAGGTGTCCACCCCACCAGGGATGGTGCCAGGAAAGCCAACCTGGCTAAGGGGAGGGAAGAAGGAATTGCAGAGGATGAAGCAGGGAAAGGGCAGAAAACTGCAGGACGTTTCTCAGGAAGGATGGGCTCCCCTGTTCCACAGGGGCTGATGGCCACCCCCCCCCACCCACCCCCACCCAGAGGTCACTGAGGTTTTCTCCACTGTGCCTGAGGGGTTTCGGTGGGGGAGGATGACTGCGAGGTCCCTCAGCAGAGGGTGGGAGGCTGGGTGTGAGGGCACACGTCATGAGGATCCTCACAGATGTCCCTCTGCAGTCATCCTTTCCCTGGGTGACTCCACCCCCACACTCCAGTTTCTGCTAGGTGTGTTCTCCTTATGACACTGCTGGGGACACCAGCTCTGCCTGCAAACCCTGTGACCCCCAAACTCCCCTGAAGGGCCCCATCTCACGGTGTTCCTGCTGGCACTGACTGATCTGTGGGATCAAAGAACACACTCCTGTCCTGTGGGAGACATTTCATGGAGTTATGGAATGGGTTGGGTTGAAGGGACCTGAAGGATCATCTCATTCCACCTCCTGCCACAGGCAGGGACACCTTCCACCAGCCCAGCTTGCTCCAGGTTTATCCAGCCTGGCCTTGGACACTTCCAGGGATCCAGGGGCAGCCACAGCTTCTCTGCCCAACCTGTGCCAGGGCCTGCCCACCCTCCCAGCCAGCAATTCCTTCCCAATATCTCACCTAAATCTCCTCTCTTTGAATCTATACCAACTCCCCCTTTCCTGGCAGTGCAGTTCCTGATGATCAGTCCCTCTCCAGCTTCCCTGGAGCCCCTTCAGGTGCTCTGAGGTCCCCACACACCCTTCTTTCTCCTCTCCAGGCTGGACAGCCCCAGCTCTCCCAGCCTGTCTCCATAGGGAAGGTGCTCCCTCAGGAACTCTGTGACCTCCTCTGGACTCGCTCCAGCAGTTCCACATCCCTCTTATGTTGGAGGCACCAGAGCTGGATGCAGCATTCCAGGGATCTGCCTCCCCAGATTCTGGGATCTCCCCAGAGCAGCGTAGGGGGGCAGAATCCCCTCCCTCGACCTTTCTCCTGGTATTTGGGATGACGAGTGATGAATGGAGGGCGCTGGAAGAGGTTGCCCATTGAGGTTGTGGACTCCCCATCCATGGAAGTGTTGGATAAACCCAAAGATTACTGAGCTGCTGTTGAGTGTGAGGGAAGGGCTGGAGCTGTGCCAGGGCAGGCTCAGGTTGGAGCTCAGCACAAGGTTCTTCCCCCAGAGGGTGGTTGGCACTGCCCAGGCTCCCCAGGACAGTGGGCACGGCCCCAAGGCTGCCAGAGCTCCAGGAGCGTTTGGGCAACGCTCTGAGGGACAGGGGGGAGTGTTGGGGTGTCCTGGGCAGGGCCTGGGGTGGCACTGGATGATCCTTGGGGGTCCCTCCCAACCCAGGATACTCCACGAGTTCCTCTTTAAATATCCACCTTGTTTCAAGCAGGAGGAAACACTCTGAAAAAGGATTTTTTTGGGGAAACCAGACAATGGGCCTTGTGGCTTCTTCAGTTGGGATGATGAACCAATAAAACAACAACCCAAAAAAAAAGGAAAGTGCTGCTGCAGGGAACAGCTGCACCTAGCAACTCCCCCCTGTCTGGGAACTGCCCCTGAAAAGAGATTATTGGTTATCCTTTGACATCCAGAGCCACTACCCACATAAACAGCCTTGGCTTCATGCTGACCATTGAGCTTAATCCTATTTTTTCTGAGAGAAATGGGATTATTCCCTGAGAGTTCATCATTATTAACTTGATTGAATGAACCCCTGAGGCCAAAGACACCGAGGGATTTCTGGTCCTTGGGCATCAGGCAGGGGCAGCTGCCTGGAATCTGCTGTTCCCTCCAGGAATTCCTCTCCTGTCCCTCTCTCAGCACCGTAAATTCCTATTTAAATTCCTGTGAATCAGGAATTCTCTTTTGCTCCAGGGTCCCAGATTGCTCCTTGGGTGTTCACAGCTATTTATTGTCGCTTTGAGGAACCTCCTGCATTGACAGAAAGTGTCTGATGGAGGTTCTGTACTGGAGGAAAAGCTCTTTCCACGTGGATTTCTCCTCACTTGGCCTTGCCTACCCATGTCTGAGGAAAATTTCCCCCAAGCTTTTCCCCTTTGGATTTCTCTCTTTTGTGCTCTGCTCTTTTTTTGTTTCATTTCCAGCCAAGTTCGATCTCGAGCACGTTTAAAAGACTTCTTTTTTTATATATATATAATTTTTTTATTTCCCCTTCTGTGAATTTGATTACAACAATTTTTCTTTTTTTTTTCTTTTGCAGCATCTCAGCCTAAATTTTAAAATGTTGATGTCCACTGACTTTGTATTCCTCAGGTGGGTTTTCCATGCCAGGGGGAGCCAGTGGGGGTGGGATGTGGCCTTTCCCAGATTCACAGGATGTTCTCTGTTGGAAGGGACCCACGAGGATCATCAAATCCAACTTCCTCCCTGGCTTTAGGCTGCTCTGAAAATGGAAAAAAAATATCTGAAGTTGTGTTTTGCTGCCTCAAACTCTGCTCCCTTTCCATTTTTAAGGACACTCCAGCCAAAAGCTTCCTTTGTCTCAGGGGAAAAAATCAAAAAAAAGAGGAAAAAAAAAAATCAACTCTTTCTCCAAATAAGAGCAACAGAAGTGTGAGGAGAAATGACACATTTGTGATCCAAAAGGGATGGATCCTGGAAGTTCCCACTTTCTTCTAAGACATTTTGGACTTACAAAGGAAAAAAAACCCTGGAATAAAGGAACTATATGAGAAGTTATTTGCCAGGACATTAAGCCACAAAAATCCCTTAAGGTAAAACAAGGTATTTTGAAGTTAAAAAGAAAAATAATCCCCCCCAAAAAATATGATGAGGAGATTCCTTCTAGGATAAAAGTAGATGGACAACTGAAAATCCCTCCCTTCTCTTTGATTCCCTTTATTTCCCTCTCACCCTGCAGCTTCCCTCTCCTATCCCCAATGGATTGTTGTGTCTCCCTCCATGGCCCAGCTGTTTCAAGACAAGATATTTTCAATTTAAAAATCAAAAACCCCTCCAAAATAACCCTAAATTAGAAGTCATTTCCCAGTGCATCAAGCAGCATCTCCCTCGAGGAAGAGCCGAACGTTCCGTCTCGCAGCGGAACGCTTTGGAAAATCAGGTTTTTTTCATTTCCCCTGAGTGCTTGGAGTGGAAAACTGCATCACCACGGATCCAGGTGGGGCAGGCACTCCTCCCCCTGGTTCCTCTGCTGCTGAACCCCTGCAGCATGAAATTCCAGCTCCTAAAGCTCCTGAGGGGAAGTTCTGCCAGTGCGGATTTGAAATCGCGGGATAACACGAGGGAGAGAAATTTTCCCTTGGTGTTGTGCCATTCAGCCCAACCAGTTGCACCCTCCCTTGCTTTTTAGTGGCCCTGGATGTGTGATTTGGCTTTTTCAAAGCTCTGAATGTCACGAGGAAGAACCACCGGGGTTAAAAAAAAAAAAAAAAAAAAAAGGGGAGGGAAACGCCACTTGTGGCGTTGGAGGGATCAGCTGGGAACCTTCCCACC
>NW_020957762.1:18774-24429 GCF_003031625.1 Empidonax traillii | reverse complement strand
CCTGGATGTGTGATTTGGCTTTTTCAAAGCTCTGAATGTCACGAGGAAGAACCACCGGGGTTAAAAAAAAAAAAAAAAAAAAAAGGGGAGGGAAACGCCACTTGTGGCGTTGGAGGGATCAGCTGGGAACCTTCCCACCTGCAAGCCAAGCAGCACCTGCTTTCTGCAAATTAACAGCAAAAAGGAGGCAGGTTGGAGCTCAGGGCGGTCAGGAAGCTGTTGTTGCCCGGGATGGGAGGCTGGGGAGCCCAGGCAGCTGCAGCCCATGGAGCACAAACATCTCAGCCGTGGCTGTTTGCCCAGAAGCGGCATCAGCTGCTCCAACGGAAGAAAAACTGGAGAGAACCCCCCAAAAACCAGCTCAGGGGGGCTGCAGGGGGTGGTTGGCAGCTCCCAAGGAGGAGAACAGCACTGCCCATAAGCATAATTCCTGATAAAGAGCCTTTCCCGTGATCCAGAAGGGTTGGGAACGTTCCCGTGAAAGCCAAGGACTTTGCCTCGGTGTTCACAGATGCCAAAAGCTTTGTGCTCACCCTCAGCATGAGGGTGTTCTCTGTTTTCTGTTCTCCTCAGGAGTTTTCGTGGATTTCCAAGGAATTCAAAGGATAGGTGAATCCTAAAGGCATTAAAAGTTACATCTCCCACCCCCACACTGGAGGAAAAAGTTGGATGGAGTTGGGATCATCCCTACAGGTTTTATTTCAAATTTGCTTTTCTTGCCATCCAATATTTTCATTGTAAGCCACCTTGTAAGGTCTATATAAGGTGCTCCAGGTACGGAAATAAAGTCGGGAAGTCAAGCCAGCTGTCAGGCAGCACTGAGAACAAAGTCCCAAGGTCTTCAAAATGCTGAGGAAATCAAAAACTCGCAGAGTAATCAAGCTGGAAGAGACCTTCAAGCTCATCCAGTCACCCCAGCACCACCAGGATCACCCCTAATCCACGTCCCCAAGGGCCACATCCAGACCCCTCTGGGACACTCCCACACACAGGGACTCCACCACCTCCCTGGGACACTCATTGCAAGGCCTGATCACTCTGTGAGGGAAAAAAACATCAGTGATGGTCCATAAGACTTCGAAGAAGAACTGAGCAAAGCACTTCAGAAACTCTGATGTTCCCAGATCCATGATGAAGCCTCACACTCCTCCTCGAGGGGCAGATCTGCCCCAGGTTCATCTTTTCTACCTCAGCTTTGTCAACATTGGCTGCCTCCCACGGGGTGTGTTTGTGGGACAGGATCCCACAGAGAGTGAGGAGCAAATTGGTTTTGAAGGAAAGAGAACCCCAAAGCTGGCAGATTTAAGGTGCCTTTGCACAGAGTGTTCAAATAAAAGCTGGGGGGCCTTCGAAGAGTGTGAAGTGTCAAGGGAAACACGGACTCACAGAGTGGTTTGGGTTGGAAGGGACCTTAAAGCTCATCCTTCCCACTCCCCTTCCATGGGCAGGGACACCTTCCACCAGCCCAGGGTGCTCCAACCTGGCCTTGGACACTTCCAGGGATCCAGGGGCAGCCACAGCTTCTTTGGGCCTCCCCACCCTCCCAGCCAGGAATTCCTTCCCAATATCCCATCTAACCCTGCCCTCCTTCAGCTTAAAGCCATTCCCTGTGTCCTCCATCCCTTGTCCCCAGTCCCTCTCCAGCTCTCTTGGATCCCCTTTAGGCCCTGGAAGGTGCTCTGAGGTCTCCCTGGAGCCTTCTCTCCTCCAGACTGCACAGCTCCAACTTTCTCAGCCCGTTTTCACAAGAAAACAGAGAATTTCCCTTTCGTTTCCAGCAGACACTGCTGGGGTCCCACCAGGGCGGGAAGGCACTGAGAGGGCACCAACCTCTGGGAGAAGTCAAAACGCTGATGGGTTTCACTGGAAAGGACTTTTTTTGTTCCCCTCCGAGCAGTTGTCAGCCCTAGAAGTCCTTTTTTTTTTCCCTTCCCATCTGGAGATGCATTCCCAGGAGCTGCATCCAAGCCCTCCAGAGAGATGTGACCTCCTGCCACGGGCAGGCACTTGGCTTCTGCCAGCTGGGCCAGCTCTGGGGCTGTGTTGTAACAGCTCTCCAGTGGAGACAGCCAGTCTGGGAGCCTTTTCCTCCAGAATGGCATCATCTGGCCGGGGTTCCTCGTATAGACACAGCTCCTCACTCTCACAAATATTTACGGCCCGTGAGTAATTTCCAGAGCGTCAGGGACAAACCCTGGGTTCACACACACACAGGCTCGATCATGCACACTCCAATGTCTTTTGCAGCGAGGATGGACTTGGGGATGTGCTTAAAGCGTTTTTTGGAAGGGAGGGATGAGAATTTCCTCTCAGTCTGGGGTCGGGTTTATCTGCTATCAATTGACAGATATATTTTGTGAGGGTTGCCCAGATTCTCTGTGTGAAATTACTTGTTTAATACTTCGATTTCTGATTATCTGTGCAGTTTTTCCTCCTTCTAAACGTAATAAAAGCCATTACAGCAACTATTCTCCCTTCCATTTGTTGCATATAAAAAGATGTTCCAGCACCGAGACCTGAAACATCAGCTTTTTCCTCCAGCACGTTTTGCCTGACTTATAAAAGTTTTATGAGTTATAAAACCCCTGAAACAATAAGTTTCTGATGGAAATGATGACTGGAGCAAAACTAACAGGTGTTGATGCGATACTCTTAAAGAGGAGGGGACATGGAAATCCAGCTCAGCTAAAAAAAAAAAAATCTGCATTTTATTTCTTCCTTTTCCACGCTCCATGCCTTGGTCTTCCAGCCTGAACAGCAGCAGGGGATTGTCAGGGTCCCGTGGGAGTTTTTGAGTGGGCTCCTTGCAGGAAATGTGTTTGCACTTTAGGAGCAGGCAACTTCCTAGAGAGCTCCCACCACAGCCTTGGCTGCTGTCAACTGGCAGAGCCTTTAAAAAAAAAAAAAAAAGCTGAAGGAGCTGATTGAATGGTATTTGAACACAACAAACCCCGTCCCTGGTTTGAGTGGGGTAATTCAGCACAGCCTGGTGAGAGTTTATTGGAGTGGTGGGTTTGGGTGAGCGTTGTCAGGCTCCAGGAAAATAAAGGGTTCAGCCTGGAGAGGAGAAGGTCCAGGGGGACATCAGAGCCCCTTCCAGGGCCTGAAGTGGCTTAAAAAAAGGAGGGAGAGGGACTTTTTTATAGGGACAGATAAAAAAGACGAGGGGGAATGGCTTTAAACTGCCAGAGGGCAGGGAGAGATGGGATATTGGGAAGGAATTGCTGGCTGGGAGGGTTGGCAGGCCCTGCACAGGTTGGGCAGAGAAGCTGTGGCTGCCCCTGGATCCCTGGAAGTGTCCAAGGCCAGGAGCAACCTGGACTAGTGGAAAGTGTCCCTTCCCATGGCAGGGGGTGGAATTAAATGATCTTTCAGGTCCTTTCCAACCGGTGATTTTGTGATTAACCACAGGGGTTTCTCAGCAGCCCTCCTTTCCCAGCCCAGTAAGGAGGGCCCTGCACATTTGTGTCCCATCAGAGGTGCTGATAAGCCCTTCCCCACCAGGCCAGCCCTGCTGATGGCTGTAGGGGCTCTTCACAGGGGTGAATATAAACACAGTAATGAACTACAAGCAAACACCATGAGCCGAGAACTGATCACGGCTTTGATTTCTCTGCTGACTGAACACATCCAGCTGTGACATCCACTCTGGGGGTGTGACTCAGCAGTGGCCCAAGAGGTTAATGCTGAGCCCAAATCCTCCCTTCGCTGCTTTAACTGTTTGTTCCCGACCGTTTGCCGTGGAAATTATTTCACAGGGTTGGTGATCAGTGATTCAGTGCTATCCAGGGAATCCCCTTGAACCCCTCGTGGACTGACTCATCCCGTTGCTCATCGGGCCCACCTGCTCAGGACATAACTGTGGGATAAATCCCCTCCCTTGCAGGGCTGAGGGTCCCAGCTGGGGTGGCACATGCCGGGCTTGGCTCGCCTGTTGACCTTGGGTTTGTGTCTCATGGCATTGCCTGGCTGTGAGAGATTCTAAATGAGTGTTGATCGAAGAAGTCCCTGAACTTCTTCAGCTCTCAGGAGGGAGAACAGTTACAGGATCACCTCTCAGTCACAGCACTGGTGGGTGGTGTTCGGGGACAGCTCGGTCAAGGGGGAGGTGGTGAACCCAAAATTGAAAATTTAGGAGTGCTGGAATAATGAGGAGAAGGAGAGAAAGATATAAATCCAAACCTCTGGGGTGGAAGGCAGTTTGCAGGTGAGTCAGTGTAACTCTGACAGGTGTAACACAGAAATCCACGGTGGCACCACGATCTCTCCAGCTTTGGGAAGACCCCAGTAATGGTGCAGCAGGTAAATAATCACTGTTACAGCAAATTGGGGGCTTCACAGATGTGTCATCAGGGCATCTTGCCTGGGAATTTCGGGGAAATTCTCTGAGGAAAAATGAGAGCAAAATAGAAAGTCCATTAAAACTGGCAAAGCTCTGGTGCTGGGGCAGGAGAGCAGCAGTTAAAATCTGATTTCTCCTCACCAAGATCTCGGGTTGACTGAGTAACTGGAAAAGCCAGTAGAGTGTGAGTGAAGTTTGTGGACATTTTGGCCTTGGTCTAAACTGCAAATTAATCAGGGAAAAACCTCCAACTGACTTCAAGGCTGGGCAGTTCTGAACATCCCCCCCTGAAGGTCTGCGGGGCTGGGATTGTTCTGCTCTGACTTGGTGCCCTCCCACCACTGCTGGGACATTGCTGGGCGTTGTGCAACGTGGTTTTCCACGTCTTTGGCTGTCTCTCCTTTCAGAAAGCTGGGATGTTCAAGGGTAGAGGGAGGAAAACACTGGGGTGTTCAAAGCAGGGACTTTGGTCTTTAACTCCAGTTAAAGGCAGTTCAGTGCTGACGCAACCTGGCTAAGAAAATTTAGTTTCTTTTAGGTAATATACTTAAATACAACAAATAAACCAAACCTGGTAATCTCCACAGAAGATACAACAAGCACTGGAGTGGTGGCAGGACTTTAGACACCCCCTCCATCCCGGAGAGCTCCAGAGCAATCCCGAGGGCTGGGGAAGATTTTTTAAGGCGACTGCAGGACTTCATAAAGTAAAGATTTCCCATTACAACAAAGCTGCAGGAGCTAAAAATATCCTTCCTGTTTATTCTCTGTGTGATTTCAGACTAAGCTCCAGCCTCTGAACCAAAAAAGCCTCTCTGGCCAGCAGGCAGGAGCACTCGAGCCCTGCTGAGTAACAGCATCATCTGACCAAAGCTGGCAACCAAACACCCCTCAGGCAAGTTCAGCTGCTGAGATCTGGGTCAAATCAGCTCTGTGGTTTAGTTCAAACTTCAGGGGTAAGGCCTTTAACAGTGTTCTCTTTCTCTCTCCTTTTTAGGTAACTGCTTCAATTTGTAACGAGCCACCGATTTTGGAGGCTGCAGAGAGAACCTCTGGGACATGTTTGGCTTTGACAAAGACTTTCCAGCTTCTCAGTTTGGGATGGACTAGTTTCAGATATCTCATAACTTTTCTGGCTTTCTTAGTCTGTGTATTCCCTAACCTATGATTATTTTTTTTCCTGAATCTTCCCATTCACAGCAAAAACAAAACAAAACAAAACAAACTGTCAGAGACCCTCTGCATCCCATTCCCAGTGCAGGATGGTTTATTCTCTACCCACATCAGATATCTTCTGGGAGGAAAGGGCCACA
>NW_020957762.1:14598-18204 GCF_003031625.1 Empidonax traillii | reverse complement strand
GGCTTTCTTAGTCTGTGTATTCCCTAACCTATGATTATTTTTTTTCCTGAATCTTCCCATTCACAGCAAAAACAAAACAAAACAAAACAAACTGTCAGAGACCCTCTGCATCCCATTCCCAGTGCAGGATGGTTTATTCTCTACCCACATCAGATATCTTCTGGGAGGAAAGGGCCACAGGATGATGATTCCTTTTTATAAGCAGATGTGAGGAACACGACCAAAACCTCTTAAGGGCCAGTCCCAAAATGACCAGAGGCACTGTTTTGCCATACAGGGTGTCCAACCCAGTAAATCCCAACCTCTCCAACGGCTCTTCCTTCCCCACCTCTCTTTTTGTCCTGGGAGACAAAGGTCAGGTTTTGTATTTTAAAAAGCCCTATCAAAGATTTTCATGATTGCACCACTGGCCACGGTTCAAACGGTGCAGGCAGGAAAGAATGTACAGCTGTCAAGTGTAAACAAGGAATGGGTACAGCTCAGAAGTGCTTCAGACAAATCACTGTATGTCATCGGCTGCTTTTAATTAAGAACAGACCAAATATTCTCTCCCTTTCTCCCCCCCTCCCTCCCTCTTTTTTCTCCCCCCCCACTTTTCCACCCACCCCCTTCAGTAACTTAAACCAAAAATGATTTGTAGGGCATTGTCTTGCTGGTGGAAGTCAGCAAATGGATATGGGAAGAGCTCGACTGGGAGTTCAAAGCACGTCCTGACATCCCGAGGGGACCGCAGATTGCAATCTGAAAAGCTGCAGCAACCAGAGGTTGGACCTGCAGCTTCCCACTTTCTGCGTGGGAAGTCTTGCTTCAGGAGCAGCAGCCCGGTGTGCTGGTCCATGTTCCCATCCAGGTCACTGTTTCAGAGCAGAGTTCAGGCTGATCACCTCAAGTTCCCTTCCCTGGGTGCCTTGTGCTGGCCCCAGCTCTGGGCAGGATGGAAATTCATTCAGAATTTATCCTGTTTACAGAATTGAGACTGATTAATCAATACTTGGACTCCTCTGGGCGGGCCTGAGCTGGAGGCAACACGAAGGAGAGGAGAGGAAGATGTGGAGCACACTGTATTTGTGTTTATTGGTCTGTTTTATAAGCCCTTCTCTGGATTCCCCACCTTGGTGTTCTGCTGGTTGCTGGTACAGTTCTCTTCTGACTCTGAGGCTCCCAAAAGTGACATCCACCAGTCAATACCTTGTAGCCAGGGACCTGACACTGAAAAAAACACCTTTAGAGTCACCTCTCTCACAGAATCAGAGAATCATGGAATGGTTTGGGTTGGAGGGGACCTTAAAGATCATTTAATTCCAACTCCTGCCGTGGGCAGGGACACCTTCCACCAGCCCAGGTTGCTCCACATTTATCCAACCTGGCCTTGGACACTTCCAGGGATCCAGGGGCAGCCACAGCTTCTCTGGGCAACCTGTGCCAGGGCCTGCCCACCCTCCCAGCCAGGAATTCCTTCCCAATATCCCATCTATCCCTGCCCTCCTTCAGTTGAAGGCCATTCCCTCTCATCCAACACTACAGCTACATATTCCTTCTGCTCCAGGCCCTGGCAGTTAGGCTGGAGAAAAGGGGTTTTTTGGGTTTTTTTGCATCTTCAAATTCTTAAATACTGTCAGTCAATGTGAAATCTGGTGCCTGAATCTCTGCAGAGGGGCTAAACCACTTTCATGTTTCGTTTTCTTTTCCCCCATTTCTCCCTCTCCAAAGGAGGAGAACAATCACAAACTATTAGGTGGAAACCAAAAGGAGGTGAGAATTTTATTAAGGCTCTGTGGAGACACAAGAGCTGAATTTGTACCAGTTCTGAGCACTCTCCCCCCTCAAAAAAAAAAACAACCAAAAAAAACCAACGAGACAAAAGAGATGCAAATGATGGCAGAAACACAAGAGGAATTAAGAAGACAGATGGAGATCTCTGTGAAACGTGGTCTCTACATTTGCTAGGAAAGATGTTTCCTATTTGCTTCACACATTCAAATGTCTGGTTTTGTGTGCAGCTTTCCTTTATATTCCACGTGGGCCTGGCGTAATGTGTGTATTCATTCACGAAACACAACCCAGTGCCCACATGTATGCATTTTGCACGTTAATTATGATGGTTCTGGGTGATATCCAGGCATTAAACTGTGTTTATTGCAGGGTGCTTGTGGCAGGTTTGGGCGAGGGGAGCCAAGATTTCTCCCGGGTCCCACAGGCAGAGGCCCCCCAGCTGGATCAGAAGGCTGGCCTGAAAAAAAAAAAAACCAACCCTCTGCCTTTTTACAAGGCTCAGAAGCCCAGTAAAACTTGCCTACATCCTCATGCGAGCTCCCAGCAGCAAATGAAAACCCCCTTCCCCCTTTATTAAACCCTGCAGCCCTTTGGGGAGCCGTAGATGACATCAGATGCATCATCTGAACAAACGGGGCTGATGAAGAAAGCACCAGGATGCCCCACTCTGGCAGTGGGAGGCCTCAAAACGGATGAGTTTTCCACCTTAATTTCATTTTTAAGGATGGGGAGGGTTCCAGCCTTTCTGAGGTGCAGGGTGGGGGGGGTGTTTCCCTCTGAAATCAGTGGGGTCCTGTCACGCAAGATTGGCTCTCCAAATCCTGCAGGGGAACTGTGTGACGTTCAGAGCTCCTCCTCGCTCCTGCTTTTTGAAGAATCTCTTCCAGCTCGAAGTGAGGGAGACAAAACAATGCCTGTATCATGAGGGGAAATCAAGGAAAAGGAGGGCTTCGGTTGGTGATTCATCGAATTCCTTTGATGCTTTCTGTCGTCTCTCGCTCTTTGTTCCGGTCCAGCAGAAAGCAGCAGTTCCCCTGGCAGGTGATGACACAACATCCTGCACAGCTTCAGGACAAATGCTCCTTGAACTGCTGGAAGAGAGGAAAGGGCAGGTAAAATTCTGTGCGTGGGAGCGCAGGGAGTTTTGGGATGATCCTCCCACGGAGCAGGACGTTCCTGAGAGGTGCCTCCCGATGCCGATGGTTGATCAGTTAATCTTTTCTGAGTGTGAAAATGACAGGAGGATGATTTGCAAGGAATAAGCTCAGATTTTAACCCCTTTAAAGAAAAGAGAAGCCCCACAAGGTGAAAACTCCCGAAAATCTCTTTCTGTTTGTCTGAAGAAATGAGAGATCCGGGAAATTCCCGAAGGCGATCGAGGTCTCATGTTCGGTTTTTCTTGGCTCAGGTTGGGATTTGAGACTCTGTATGTAACAATCCACCCTGAGATGCCCATGGAAAAGGACAGTGCAGTAAAATTCATGAAATCACAGAATGATCTGGGTTGGAAAGGACCTTAAAGATCATCCAGTTCCAACCCCCTGCCATGGGCAGGGACACCTTCCACCAGCCCAGGTTGCTCCAAGCCCCGTCCAACCTGGCCTTGGACACTCCCAGGCATCCAGGGGCAGCCACATCTTCTCTGGGAAGAATTTCTTCCCAATATCTAATCCGTGCTGAAAGGAAGGAAAAGGAAAAAAAAAAAACCAAGGCACCCACTGATCCTTCTGGGGAAGATGTCAGCAAATAAAACAGGCAGGAACACTTTGTACCAAAGGTTTGGGTTTTGTTTTGTTGTTTTTATTTTATTTTTTTTTTAAATACCTTGCAATT
>NW_020957762.1:10941-14545 GCF_003031625.1 Empidonax traillii | reverse complement strand
TCTTCCCAATATCTAATCCGTGCTGAAAGGAAGGAAAAGGAAAAAAAAAAAACCAAGGCACCCACTGATCCTTCTGGGGAAGATGTCAGCAAATAAAACAGGCAGGAACACTTTGTACCAAAGGTTTGGGTTTTGTTTTGTTGTTTTTATTTTATTTTTTTTTTAAATACCTTGCAATTTAGAAAATCACAGCCTTTAGAAAGAGCTCACTTGGTGAGCTGATTAAGGGTTTCGAGAAGGAGGGAAAGTGAGGGTAACGTGTGGAAACTTGTATTGCCACTCCTGTGGCTACTCCAGGTGAGACATGTTGAATGTTTTCGGAGTTCTTAGTTCTGGTGGCACGTTTTGATTTCCAAAACATACAGAAAACTAAAAACATTGATAGCGTTTTGAAAAAAAAAAAAAAAAATCAAGAAAAATCACTTTTCAGCCAGAAAAAAATCTGGTTTATAGTTGATTTTGTTTGACTTTCAGTGAGAGAGTTGTTTGAGGAGGTTACGTGATCCATGACACTTTACAGGGAAATTCCCACCTTATTCCCATTAATTACTCCCAGTGTGAACTGGAAGATGCATCTGGCAAAGGCATCTAGAAATTGAGGTACCTGCACTCCACCTCCCTGGGAATGATTGCACCGACGTATCCTGCCTGAAATATTGTGCTTTTTTTAAAAAAAAATTGAATTGGAAACGAACAAACCTCTCCCAGCAGCAAACAGATGTTTGCACTCTCTGAATGGCAGAAAAGTTAATGACAAGTGGACTGAATTAGTTCCATTTCTACACCTTCCAGGGCCTGGGTTTGTTGGAAAGGGCTTGGTTAGAAGTTAGAGAGTCCTTCCCAATATCCCATCTGTCCCTGCCCTCTGGCAGTTTGAAGCCATTCCCCCTTGTCCTGTCACTCCATCCTTTGGAAATAGTCTCTCTCCATCTTTCTTGGAGCTCCCTCAGGTCCTGGAAGGCCAAAATGAGGTCACCCCGAAGCTTCTCCTCTTAAAGAAAGATGCCCAAAAGGTAACTGTGGATAATGGGAGATGGATGGCCAGAATTCATGCTGGGAATGCTGTGGCTGCCCCTGGATCCCTGGAAGTGTCCAAGGCCAGGCTGGATAAACTTGGAGCAGCCTGGGCTGGTGGAAGGTGTCCCTGTCCGTGGCAGGGGTTGGCACTGGATGGGCTTTAAGGCCCCTCCCAACCCAAACCATTCCAGGATTCCATGATTCAAATCCCACCTCTCTGTGCCCTGGAATTGGAACCTGAAGCTGATTCTCTGTTTTTCCGTGGAACGATCCTAAACATTCGAAGACACTGCAAAGCATTTGGGGCTGGGACAGTCACTCCTTCCATGCTGTGGGCTCAGCTGAGCTCTGCACACCCCCTGCTCTCCCCAAATCTCCCAATGTTTTCCAGTCTGCTCCATCCAGTCCAGCCTTAAAACCTGGATCTCACACCCTGCTGGTTCTCAGTGGGGTTTGGGATCGATCCTGCCTGGATTTCAGCCCACACCATCCCTCTGGGAAGGGAACCTTGTTAAATGGCTCTCCTGGTCCACCAGGAGAGTATCAGAGGGTTGGAGGTTAAGGAGCTTTTACAGTTACCCAGTGTTTAATTGACCAACCACAAGGCTGTTGCGGAGAAAGTATTAACGTGTGATTTTATTTGAGGGTCTGCAGAGGGCCCTGGGCACGTCAGATTTAATGTGGTAATAAATGTTGGACATACATTGACTTCTCATAATCACAGAGGCAGGGGGAGACGGAAAGTGTGGGCTTTGTTTGGTGCCCTTTCCCAAGTGCCTCTTAGCCAATCAGTATTTCATCTGCTGGGATTGTGGTGGGTATTGAAACGGTTCGAAAGTGGGGAGGGTGGGGAAGGTGGGTGACAAAGGCTCTGGGATTCACATAGAAGGTGGGACACCCTCCCAGCTCCCCCCAAAACACCAGAGGTCGCAGGTTTGCCCCAGTGCTGGAGGTTTTGGGTTTTTATTTCCCTCGACTCACCTACCTTTGGGTGGCTCTGAGCTCTGGGGTCGTTCTCTGGGCGAAAAGGAGCAGCTTCACCTCTGCTATTTCCACTTTTAATTCCACATCACAGCCAAGTTCAACCCCAGAGGAGCCTTCTCACTGGTTTGCGCTGGGGTGGGGTGGAGACCACACGATTGGCAGCCAAGTGCCTGTTCACTTTTCAAAAATACATTGATTTCCCAACACCCAGATGGCACAGAGGAACATTCAGGCCAATGCCTCAAAGCATCACACCTTAACACATCACATTTCAACTGCTCCAGCCAGCCAGGAAACAGAGAGAACTCGGCATTTTGTGGGTGACAAACCGACCAGGGCGCAGCTGAAAAGCTCAGCTCTGTCCTGACTGAAGGTTCAAAGTGTTACCAAAAAAAAAAGAGAGGAAACCCAGAAAGTCACAATCTCAGTCAAACTGAAATTAGCTGTTGAGTTTAGAAGAAAATCTGTGAGTTTTTTGTTTTTTGGGTGTTTTTTTTTTGCAGTTATTCATTCATTCATCACCACTCACAAGTTCTGTCAGGGCTCCGGCGGTAAAAGTGGCACCTGAATGGTGATATTTAAACGAGGTGCAGGACACAGATGACTCAGCTGCCGTTCAAGGAGCCCCCTGCTCCCCGTCAGACAGGGGCCAAACGCATTCACACAGTTTTTTCTCACGTGGGAAAAGTTCAGATACGCCGAACTGAGTCGTCGTGGGCAGTTCCCTGAAGGGCCAGCTCGGTGTTGAGCAGAAATCAAATAAAAAACGCTCTTTGCTAAAACAAACCCGTTAAATCCCCTCCTCAGGTGCATAAAATTCGGCGCTTGCAGGAACAGTTCCAGGGGTGGAGACTTCAAAATGTGTCCTCAGCTCAGCAGGGGCTTTAAAGCACCTGCTTAGACCCCCCTGCCAAAGCTTTCTGGTGGCTTTGGAAGAGCAGGAATGGACCTGTGGCGGTGGTTTACAAACATGTAGATAAAATCGTGGGATACCTGCTTGAATCTGGTTAAACACATCAGCAACTGGAAGGTTTGTGATCCCCACAGACATGCAGGGTCGAAATTCTTTTAACGCAGACGTTTATTTCTGACCTCGCCTTTCAGCAGGCTCGCTAATTGCACGAGAAATTGCCTTTATTTGTGGGCATCAATTTATCACAGACACGACCGCCCGGTTTTCCTCCTCCGAATCTCTTCCAGAGCAGCAGGATTAGGTGAGACTGTCATCGGAGTACTCCGATAAATACCGAGGGAAAAAAAAAAAACCCAAACAAACCTTTAAAAACTCGCTGACTGGGGGAACAACAGAGACACTTACTTAAAACAACACCACCGGAGTGTTCAGCCCCCGGGGGCCTTGGCAAGGGTTGAAACGAAACGTTTGGGAACGGAGCGAATTGGCATTTCGCTGACTTGTTAATGGGCTCGTCTTTTCCAAAAGCAGGGACACCTGGTTGGGCTGCACAAAACAGCCCGTCCGGGATATCGCAGGGGAGGAGTTTTTCTTATGCAAAAAAAAGGTAAACGAGGGCAACGTGAACTCCCGGCAGAAAGGCTGGTTTAGGGGTTTTTGGCAGATTTTTTTGGCTTTTTTTTTTTTTTT
>NW_020957762.1:7324-8818 GCF_003031625.1 Empidonax traillii | reverse complement strand
GGTGAGCACGGAGAAGGTGAGAATGAGTAGATAGTTCAGGAAAATCAGATCCCTGGTGGAGCACAGGGATGGCTGCAGGATCAAGGGGTCAGGTGGGTTCTGGGAGAGGATTCCCTGGGATAAAAGGGTCAGGGACCACGGACAATTTGCTGTGACCTTTAAAAACATATAACCTGCTACTTCTTAGGGCAGAAAGGCCATTCCCCTGTGCCTCTTTTCTTTTTATTTAATTCCAGTCGTGACAGTGTTCCTGTGGCAAGGTAGGACTGAAGCATTCCCAGGGGTAGAGAGGAAGGATTGGGAGTAGCTCAGGCTCCAAACTTTCCCCAGTCCTGAAGTGTCTCCTGGCTCCCATCTGGCCTCAGAGGCAGCAGATGATCCAAATGAATGTAATTAATCCCATTCTCTCCGTGCTGAGGGAGGGAGACAAGTGCAGGCGCTAATTCCAGGCTCCCTCCTGGCTCCCTCCTCAGCCTTTTCCACGGGAGGATTTTCCTCCTCTCCATCCCAAGGTCCCACCAGAGACCCCTGGCACGAGGTTTGGCCTCATCCCGTGGGCTGCCCTGAGGCTGCCTTGGCTTCCCAAAGCTGCCTCCTCCCTTCTTTGGGAGCCTCCTGGGCTCCTGCCAGGGATTTCCAAAATCCAGACAGGAGATTCCATCCAGAGTGAGCCTGGAGGGAAGAAGCAGCAGAGGACCTGTCTGGGAAAAAAAAAAAAAAAAAAAAAGGAGCTTTATGGCAATTTTGGAGCAGGCAAGCAGAATTTAAGGATGGGAGCTGATTTTTTTTTTTTTTTTTTTTGGAGGCTTGAAAGGGGATGAGGAGCCCCAAATCCACGGGGAACAGTGAGTGGGAACACGGCGAGAGGAGGGTGAGACGAGTCCTGATCTGCCTGGTCAGATCCACATCTCACACCTGGTGGATGCTGTCCAGGACAACGAATTCCAACGGATCCTTCACTTCTGACTGAGCAGGAGGGGTTGGAAGGGGCAGAACTGCAGAGAGGGGGATTCCTCGGGCGGGGAGGGGGGTGGAAAAGCTCCTGAGAACCCAGGGGTGGGTGGAGGGGGTGGCAGCCTGAGGGATGGAGGGCGACATCCTCATCCTCAGCCCTCCCAGGGGAGTGTTTTCCTCTTGGTTTTGGTGATGTCCCAGCCCCAAACTGCTCGGGCATCACCTCCACAAGTTCTGACTTGGCATCTCAGGGACGTGCCAAGAGCACCGGGAGGGTGTGCACGCAAAGAACGGGGGGGATGGAACAAAATAAAGGTATGCAATGAAAAATAAGAGTTTGCTGTCTCCAAATCCCTGACAGGAGGGGGCAGGGAGGGGGGGTCGGGCTCTGCTGCCACATCCCAAGGGAAAGGAGGAGAGGAAATGGCCTCAAAGTGCCCCAGGGCAGGTTCAGAGCAGAGAGCAGAAACAATTTGTCCCTGCAGGAGTGGTCAGGCCTTGCAATGAGTGTCCCAGGGAGGTGGTGGAGTCCCTGTGTGT
>NW_020957762.1:2328-3928 GCF_003031625.1 Empidonax traillii | reverse complement strand
TTTCTTTTTCTTTTTTTTGTTCCCAGGGTGACTTTTTCATGTGCTAAAAATGTCTCATCGTGGCAAAACACAAAGCAAGGGCCTTCCTTAACATCCCACCCCCTCTCCTGGGGTGTTTGCCTCATCCAGCCCTTTGGAGATCACAGTGACTCATGTGCTCTGTACCAACACAGGTCAGCTTTTTATTTCAAATTTATTTTTGGTGCTTGGAGAGGGAGGAGAAGGTTTGTGAAGAAGCACAGGGTGACAGCAGGCTGAGGGAGACTCTGGGGAAAGTTGCAGCAGGGGAGGTTAAATATGCAACAATAACAGAGAAGGAAATAGAATCAAAATGAAAGAGAGAAAGAGAAAGAGAGAGAGAGAGGAAGGAAGGAAGGAAGGAAGGAAGGAAGGAAGGAAGGAAGGAAGGAAGGAAGGAAGGAAGGAAGGAAGGAAGGAGAGGAAAGGAAGGAAGGAAGGAAGGAGAGGAAAGGAGAGGCCTTGCAGCTCCTCCTTTAGTCCTTGCTGTGCCCTGAACCTTCCACTTCGTGGAAGTCAAGTGGTGATAAAAAAAGAGATTTGGGGTTTTTTTTCAATGTTAATACGTAGAACTAGGAATCTCCCCTCCCCACTGGTGGTGTTACTATTTAGTTCACTTTTTGCTGCCAAACAAATGGTCAAGTTTCCTCTTTCATACATTCTTAAAAAAGGGAATTTCTCCGAACAATTTCCCATGAAGCAAAAGTCCTAAAAATGTGTCCCCCTGGGTGAGGAATTGGGCAGTTCCAGCCTCAGTCACCACAGGGGCCCTGCTGGGTTTGGGCCGGGCAGTGTTGGGCACACAGGAGATTGTGGCTGTGCCAGGGAAATGAGGCAACAACAAATCCAGGGTTTAAAGTTTCCCCGTGTGCTGTCCCATTCCTGAGAGGTGCTGGCCAAGGGGGAGATGGGATCAGGAAATCTGGAGAGGAGTTTCTGTTCCCTCCTGCCCTGATCTCTGCTGGTTGGGACAGGGACAGGGGCCAGGGAAGGGCTGGAGCTGTGCCAGGGCAGGCTCAGGTTGGAGCTCAGCACAAGGTTCTTCCCCCAGAGGGTGGTTGGCACTGCCCAGGCTCCCCAGGGCAGTGGGCACGGCCCCAAGGCTGCCAGAGCTCCAGGAGCGTTTGGGCAACGCTCTGAGGGACAGGGGGGAGTGTTGGGGTGCCCTGGGCAGGGCCAGGGGTTGGATTTTGATGATGCTGGTGAGTCCCTCCCAGCTAGGGATATTCTGTGATTCCCTGATTGTTTCTGTTCCCAACACCCGCTTTGCTCCTGACACGGACCAGGAACAGACGAGCAGGATTGGAAAACTCGGCATCTTCTCTGAGCAGGTTGTGCCGACCCAGCCATGAGGGAAAGGGAACACCGAGAGTCGTAAATAGTTGGGGTGGGAAGGAGCGACGAGAGTCAGAGAGTCCACAAACAACGGAATTGTTTATAAACATGAATTAACTTTTATTAACAGATGTTATTATTAATAATAAATATATTGTATATACTGATAATTGTTATCTATTGTATATTAATATATATTACATTTATGGAATATATTGAATATATAACCTTGAAATAAATTTAATAA
>NW_020957762.1:0-1142 GCF_003031625.1 Empidonax traillii | reverse complement strand
GAAAGAGAAAGAAAAGAAAGAAAGAAAGAAAGAGGGAGGGAAGGAGGTAGAAAAAATACTTACCGGGTGGCAGTGTTGCCAACGTTGACCCACATGGTGGGATGATTAATCCTGGTTCCAGCGTCGATCCACATGATGGGATGGGCTAATCCTCATCCCAGCGTCGATTCCACGGGATGGGATGGTTAATCCATGTCCCAACATCGATCCATATCCAGATGATGGATGGCTAATCCTCATCCCAGCGTCGATTCCGCAGCATGGGATGGTTAATCCGTGTCCCAACATCGATCCATATCCAGATGATGGGATGGTTAATCCTCATCCCAACGTCAATTCCACAGGATGGGATGGTTAATCCGTGTCCCAACATCGATCCACATGATGGGATGGCTACTCCTCATCCCAGCGTCGATTCCACGGGATGGGATGGTTAATCCATGTCCCAACGTCGATCCACATCCAGTTGCTTGGATGTTAATCCTGGTTCCAACGTCGATCCACAAGATGGGATGGTTAATCCATGTCCAACGTTGATCCCTATCCAGTTGCTGGGATGGTTAATCCATATCCCAACGTCGATCCACTGGATGGGATGGTTACCCAACGTTGATCCCTATCCAGTTGCTGGGATGGTTAATCCATATCCCAACGTCGATCCACTGGATGGGATGGTTACCCAACGTTGATCCCTATCCAGTTGCTGGGATGGTTAATCCATATCCCAATGTCGATCCACTGGATGGGATGGTTACCCAACGTTGATCCCTATCCAGTTGCTGGGATGGTTAATCCATGTCCCAGTGTCGATCCACTGGATGGGATGGTTAATCCGTGTCCCGACGTCGATCCCTATCCAGATGCTGGGATGTTAATCCCTGTCCCAGCGTGGATCCAGCTGGGTCGCTCTGGCCCATGGGCACTCCAGGATCCTGGGGGTTCTTTCCCCATCCTGAGGAAGCCTGAGGTCCATCCGCGGGAGGCGGAGGAGGCAGAGGAGGCCTGGGCGGCTTCTCCTCATCCATGTCCGTTGTCCTGCGGAGAGAGAGAGAGAGAGCGAGGGGGGACCGGAAGGAGGGAGGGAGGGAGAGGGAGAGGGGGAAAGGGGGAGAGAGAGAGAGGGAGAGAGGGGGAGAGGGGGA
>NW_020957761.1:0-21643 GCF_003031625.1 Empidonax traillii | reverse complement strand
TTTCCCTCGTGTTACGTTAATACACACATACTTAATAAAGGGCTGTTATTTTTCCTTTTTTCCCTTTTCCATAATTTGCTTTCCTTCAATCGGAGCCTCTTAATTTCGAATCTATAATTGCTAGAAAAGAAGGTTTGGGTCTTTTTCTCCTAATCCATCCTCAGCAAAAGACCCTTGTCTCAATTAAACTGAGACACCAAGGATGCTCTTCCCCTTCTCTGACAGATCATAGAATCATAGAATATCCTGAGTTGGAAGGAATCCACTGGGATCATAAAAGTCCAACTCCTGGCCCTGCATAGGATAACCCCATGTATCACAGCATTTTCCAAATGCCTCTTGAACTCAGACAGGCTTGGTGCTGTGACCACTTCCCTGGGGAATCTGTTGCCCTGTTCCAGGTGCAGAATCTGGCACTTCCCCTTGTTATACTTCATATTGTTGGAGATTGCCCAGTCCTCTTGATGCCAGAAAAACCGGGAAAAGAACTCTCCAAACCCCTTTTTGAGTATTAGAAAGCGAAAGCCTTCTTTATTACAGCAGCCGGATTCACAGGAAACGTATTCCAAATTGTGCGTGTCAAATCACACAGGATTCACAGTTTTATTCGGTTATCTAATTACAAATTCAGGCATTACCTCATCTGTTCCACCTACTTCAAAAACTGTTCCACCCTCCATTCCACCCTCAACACACCTCTTGAATTTGAGTTGGAGGTCCCTTAATGACCCCTGATGCTCATGTCCTTCCTCTTCCTCATCTTTTTCTTTTCTTGACCTCTTGCTTTTGGCACAGCATCAAATCTTCTGGAATGGTTACAAGACCTACAACCAGCTTTAACTGGTTTGCTAGTTTTGTGTCCTTCTTATCAGTCCTGTTTCACAAAGAGAGGAACTTTCTATCTTGTTAAAATTCCTGTCTGTTAAAATGCTTAACAGAGTATGATAAACTACATATTTTAGGCCACACTGGTGAACTATACAGTCACGAATAAGCTACATAGGTTTTACAGCTAATTTGTCAAGGTCTCTCTGCAATGCCTCTCTGCCTTCGAGGGAGTCAACAGCTCCTCCCAATTGAGTATTGTCTGCAAACTTGCTTAGTATCCCTTCAAGTTCTGTGTCAAAGTGGTTTATGAAGATGTTGAAGAGCACTGGACCTAAGATGGAGCCCTGTGGAACCCCACTAGTGACTGGTCACCAGTCTGATTCTCATGGTTTTGATGCCTTAAATGCACATTATATAGATTTAAATAAAGCTTTTAGAAATTTAGAACAGAACTTTTAGTTGCATACCTTTTGCACTAAATTCCAGAAATATTGTGTTATGTTTCTCATCAAGGATTTCGATAGAGATTTTTAGCAAGGCAAAGAACATCTGGGCCCCACAGATCAGGAAGGATATTGACATGCTGGAGCAGGTCCAGAGAAGAGCAACCAGGCTAGTGAAGGGACTCGAACACAAGTCCTATGAGGAGAGGCTGAGGGAACTTGGGTTGTTTAGCCTGGGGAAGGTTCAGGGGAGACCTCATCACTCTAAAACTATCTGAAAGGAGGTTGTAGCCAGGTGCGGGTTGGTCTCTTCTCCCAGGCAACTATCAGTAAGACTAGAGGGCATGGTCTCAAGCTCTGCCAGGGGAGGTTTAGGTTAGGTATTAGGAAGAAGTTCTTTACAGAGAGGGTAATCAGGCATTGGAATGGTCTGCCCAGGGAGGTGGTGGATTCTCTGTCCCTGGAGGTATTTAAGAAGAAACTGGATGTGGCACTTAGTGCCATAGTCTAGTAACTGTGGTGGTAGTGGATCAAGGGTTGGACTTGATGATCTCAGAGGTCTTTTCCAACTTGGCTGATTCTATGATTCTATGATCTTGTATGTAGAGAATGTACCTAGAAGAACATAAGAGACACATTGCTTAATATAACCTAGTCAAAACTATTCAAAGAGGACTTAAAAGCCTTAAAACTGGTCCAAGCAGAACAGAAGATCATGACAAAGATGAGGGTGGGGAGGAAGAGGTGGTCTTTTTGAGACCCCTGACCCAATCCAGGAGGCATGCCTGAGGGAGATACGAAGGGATAAAAAGTTTGGGGGCTGGGTGTAACCCATGATTGTCATAGTTCTGATTTTAGCAAGGAATTTTTCTTTCCTTTCCCCCCCTGCGTGTGTGCTCTGTTAATGGGCCATCAGGTAAAAACAAAGGAATTGACCTGATCCCCTAATTGACCGAGACATTAATCTCCTAGCAACGAAGGGGGAGGAACTGAGGAAAGGCTAGGGTGTGTGGGTGTATATTTGCCCAGCCCTTCATACATTTTCCCTTTGGTTCCAATACAATGGCCTCTGAGAAATTTAAACTCTCTTTAGATGTAAGAGACATTTTCTTTTTTGGACTTCTCGTGCAAGGTGTCATATCTATTGCCACGGTGTCATATCTAATATTTGTGGTTACGCCCAGGATTTACCAGGAACGGGCACAGAAGCCAGTCCCAGGGGTGGAAAAACTCGAATGGCATGGGCCATGGGAGGACTTGGGTAAATTTCTAGAAAGTGGTTCAGTTCCTCCAACATGGAAGTTCACTCTCGAACAACTCCTAAACCCTACACAGATAATAACAGCTGTGAGGGAGAGAGGTGGTGATAAACCCATAGAGAGACAGTTGGTAGATGCATGTGGGGCTTTAGCCGTTGCCTACAAAAAGGTGCTCGGTATGGTGCAACCCTCACAGGGAAAAGGAAAAGATGAAAATGAGAGGCCTGATTCAAGGGTGACTCCAGATAAGGCCAGCTCCAAGGGACCAAACAAGTCAATGGAGGTTGCCCCTATCCAAAAGAAGAAATATAAGACCAAATCAGCCTGCCCAGTTGATGATGATGGGGAAGCAGGACCCTCACAGACAGCCAACCCGGAGCCAGAAATCATCACTGAGTCCTTATCGTATGACAACCTCCGGAAATTACAGGCAGACGTCATTCGTCACCCGAATGAGCCTATACTGACATGGATGATCCGAGTCTGGGACTCTACGGGTGATTCCATAAACCTTGATGGCAGTGAAGCAAGGTCCTTGAGGTCTATTGCCCAGGATGTGGGCCTTAAAGAGGCATTTGTGAGAGAATCAATGCCCCTGTCTCTCTGGGCACGGCTACTGGATGCTGTGAGAGGGAGATTCATTTACAGAGAGGCCTTGCAGAGAGACCATTTTGCGAAGAGCTGGAATACCATGGAGGAGGGGATCCGACACCTGAGGGAAATGGCACTGTTGGAAGTACTGTTTGGAAGAGATATGCAAGCTAGATGTACACCATACATGTGGTGGACCTTCATACGTATGGGGCCATCTGCACATGTCAGTTACCTGACATCACTGGATGCTGGGGAAAAGAGTGAGCCAGTGGCACTTATAGCAAATAAACTTCGAATGTACGACAGTAGGGTCCAAGAATCACTACAAGCCCGTGTTTCCTCCGTAGAGACCTCAATCAATAACCTCACTACCATAGCTACACAACTACAAGATCAACAAAAGAAAATGCTAGAAAAGATTCAGAGAAACACCTCCCAGGTGGCACCAGTGAGAACCAGGCGCCCCCCAGCTAGAGGGGGTAGACAGATCTCTCGAACCGAGCTGTGGTATTTACTATCTGGACATGGAGAAGACATGAGACAGTGGGACAGGAATCCTACCCATGTCTTCGCAGCCCGAGTACAAGAGTTAAAGGGCAAGAGAAAAACAAATTCTGTGAAAGTGAGTGCAGTGCCGGTATCCCGTGGGCAGGGATCTGACCCACTAGAAGGTACCTCCCGCCGGTATTTGCAGACGGAAACCTGTGATGAGCAGGACAGAAACCAGTATTAGAGGGGCCCTGCCTCTAGCCAGGTAGAGGCAAGGGACAACCGTGTCTACTGGACGGTGTGGATCCGGTGGCCTGGCACATCAGACCCACAAGAATACAAGGCTTTGGTTGACACTGGAGCTCAATGCACATTAATGGCCTCAGGTCATGTGGGACCAGAGGCTATTTCCATTTCTGGGGTGACAGGAGGGTCGCAGCAGTTGACCGTGTTGGAAGCTGAAGTGAACTTGACTGGGAAGGAGTGGCAGAAACACCCCATTGTGACTGGTCCAGATGCCCCATGTATCCTGGGCATTGATTACCTTAGGAATGGGTATTTCAAAGACCCCAAGGGACATAGGTGGGCTTTCGGGATTGCTGCTGTAGAGACAGAAGCAGCTAAGCAGTTGAATTCGCTACCTGACCTCTCAGACAACCCTTGTGTTGTGGGATTGTTGAAGGTTGAGGAACAATGAGTGCCAATTGCCACTACAATAGTGCACCGTCGGCAGTACCGAACGAACCGAGACTCTGTGATCCCCATCCATAAGATGATCCGCGAGCTGGAGAGCCAAGGAGTGATCAACAGGATCCACTCCCCCTTCAACAGCCCCATCTGGCCTGTGCGCAAATCTGATGGAGAATGGAGATTGACTGTGGACTATCGTGGCCTGAATGAAGCCACCCCGCCACTGAGTGCTGCTGTTCCAGACATGTTGGAGCTCCAGTATGAGCTGGAGTCTAAGACAGTGAAGTGGTACGCCACTATTGACATCGCAAATGCGTTCTTCTCCATTCCCTTGGCAGCAGAGTGCAGGCCGCAGTTTGCTTTCACGTGGAGGGGCGTGCAGTACACGTGGAACCGACTGCCCCAGGGGTGGAAGCACAGTCCCACCATCTGCCATGGATTGATCCAGGCTACACTAGAGAAAGGTGAAGCTCCAGAACACCTGCAGTACATTGATGACATCATTGTATGGGGAAACACAGCAGAAGAGGTCTCTGAGAAAGGAAAGAAGATCATACAGATTCTCCTGGAGGTTGGGTTTGCCATCAAAAAGAGTAAAGTCAAGGGACCTGCCCGAGAGATCCAGTTCCTGGGAGTAAAGTGGCAAGATGGGCTTCTTCAGATCCCGACTGAAGTCATCGATAATATCCCAGCAATGGCCCCCCCAACTAGCAAGAAGGAAACCCAAGCTTTCCTGGGTGCCATAGGTTTTTGGAGAATGCATATCCCCAAGTACAACCAGATCGTAAGCCCTCTCTATCTGGTAACCCGCAAGAAGAATGACTTCCGGTGGGGTCCTGAACAACAGCAAGCATTTGAACAGATTAAACAGGAGATTGCCCATGCTGTAGCCCTTGGGCCAGTCAGGAAAGGGCCAGATGTGAAGAATGTGCTCTACTCTGCATCTGGGGATAAGGACCTCTCCTGGAGCCTCTGGTAGAAGGTGCCTGGGGAGACCTGAGGCCGCCCACTTGGATTCTGGAGCCGAAGCTACAGAGGGTCGGGAGCCAATTACACTCTAACAGAAAAGGAGATCCTAGCAGCTTATGAGGGAGTACAAGCTGCCTCAGAGGTGATGGGCACAGAAGAACAGCTCCTCCTGGCACCTCGGCTACCGGTGTTGAGTTGGATGTTCAAAGGGAAGACGCCCTCTACGCATCATGCCACTGATGCCACCTGGAGCAATTGGATCCCCCTGATCACTCAGCGCGCCCGCATTGGAAACGCAAACCGCCCTGGGATACTAGAAATCATCACGAACTGGCCAGAAGGTGAGAATTTTAGTCTAGCAGAAGAAGAAGAAGGAGAGCAGGTGGTACCGGCGGAGGAAGCCCCAGCATACAACCAACTACCAGAAGAAGACATACGCTACGCACTCTTCACTGATGGTTCCTGCCGTATTGTAGGGATGAAACGTAAATGGAAAGCAGCTGTATGGAGTCCCACACCACAAGTTGCAGGAGCTATGGAAGGAGAGAGTGAATCAAGCCAATTTGCAGAGCTCAAAACTGTCCAGTTGGCATTGGACATTGCTGAACGAGAGAAGTGGCCAAAACTTTACCTCTACATGGACTCATGGATGGTGGCCAATGCCCTGTGGGGGTGGTTGGAAAGATGGAAGAAGGCCAATTGGAAACGTAGGGGAAAATCCATCTTGACGCTGATATATGGCAGGACATTGCTACCCGGGTAGAGAAGTTGATTGTGAGAGTCTGCCACGTAGACACCCATGTGCCCAAAAATCGAACCAATGAGGAGCATCGCAACAATGAACAGGCAGACCGAGCTGCACACGTTGAGGTGTCACAGGTGGACCTAGACTGGCAGCACAAAGGCGAACTGTTCTTATCACGATGGGCCCATGATGCCGCCGGCCATCAGGGCAGAGATGCCACCTAGAGATGGGCACAAGACCGAGGGGTGGATCTAACTATGGATGTTCTCTCTCAGGTTATCCATGACTGTGAGACATGTGCTGCCATTAAACAGACTACGAGACTGAAACCCCTGTGATATGATGGACGATGAAATAAATAAAAGTATGGGGAGGCTTGGTAGGTTGATTATATCACACTGCCACAGACCTGTCAAGGTAAGCACTATGTACTCACCATGGTGGAAACCACCACTGGATGGCTGGAGACACATCCAGTGCCCCACGCCACTGCCAGAAATACCATCCTGGACCTCGAAAAACAGGTCCTGTGGCGGCACGGCACCCCAGAGCGGATTGAGTCAGATAATGGGACACACTTCAAGAATAGTTTAGTTACCACCTGGGCGAAAGAGCATGGCATTGAATGGGTCTATCACATACCATACCATGCAGCAGCTGCCTGGAAAGTTGAAAGGTGCAAGGAACTGTTGAAGACTACCCTGAAAGCATTGGGTGGAGGGACTTTCAAACACTGGGATCAACACCTAGCAAAGGCTACATGGTTAGTCAACACTAGAGGCTCCGTCAATCGAGCCGGCCCTGCCCAATCAAAGTCCCTTCACACTGTAGACGGGGACAAGGTCCCAGTGGTTCACATGAGAGGTATGTTAGGTAAAACAGTTTGGGTTAACCATGCCTCGAGCAAAGACAAATCCATTCGTGGAGTTGTCTTTGCCCAAGGACCTGGTTGCACATGGTGAGTGATGCAAGAAGATGGAGAAACCCGGTGCATACCTCAAGGAGATATCATCTTAGGGTAAACAGGCCATAACTCCGTATTTGTATTTGTACCTATATATTTGTGAATGTGTACGTGGTTTAGAATAATGTATGTATGTATGGAGTTCAAAGAGAAAGGTTCACTTTGATAGATGTATAGTGGCATGGAAAAGAAAAAAAAAATTAGGGGTGGATAATGTCATAGTTCTGATTTTAGCAAGGAATTTTTCTTTCCTTTCCCCCCCTGCGTGTGTGCTCTGTTAATGGGCCATCAGGTAAAAACAAATTAATTGACCTGATCCCCCAATTGGCCGAGACATTAATCTCCTAGCAACGAAGGGTGAGGAATGGAGGAAAGGCTAGGGTGTGTGGGTGGAAGGAGGTGGGGTTTGGGGGGTTGGAGCTCTGCTTGGAGACCTTAAGGGGAGGCTGCTGCAAACTGGAGACACTGCCTTGTTCTTCTTTGTTTTTTCCTGTCGGAGGAGTGTTTTTACTTCTGTTCTCTGCTTGGCTGTTGATGGTTGCAGGCCCGCCTCACCGCAAAATCCTCACCAGTTGAAGGTTGTGAGTTTTCTTCCATTGGGAGAACTTTCTGTTTTATTGCTATTTTTTTTTGTTTCCCTCCCCCTTCCCCCCTCCTCCCCCATCACATGGCGGCAACCAAGGATCTCACAAGGCCGCCTGGTGACAGACACTGGACATTACAAGTTCTACTCCTCCAGTGATCCAACAGTGCCACCTTGTGACTACTATAGAACACTACAAGTTCTGCACCTCTGATAACTCAATAGGGCCACCTTGTGAATGGTATAAGACATTACAAATTTTGCATCTCCAGTGACCTGACGGAGCCCCCTGCTGACTGTGGCTGGAACTGCACCAAAGGGTGCTAAAAATTGAACTATTTAATTTTCCCTTTTGCCTGTTTATCGGTTTTGTTCTTGAAGGGGATTATTGGTGGGTATAGGGGTATTGCTTGGTTGTTTTGTTTGGTGGTTTTTTTTGTGTTCCTGTTATTACACACATACCTTTTAATAAAGGGTTGTTATGTTTTTTGTTTTCTTTATTCCATAATTTGTTTTCCTTCAATCGGAGCCTCTTAATTTCGGATTTATAATTGCTTAGAAAAGGAAGTTTGGGTCTCTTTCTCCTAATCCATCCCCAGCAAAAGACCTTTGTCTCATTTAAACTGGTACAATGATGTAATGGTAAATAGAATAATTAACTAGTGCTATAAAATTGGGAAGCCTATGCTGTGTGGGGGGTGCAATATGCAATATGTATATTGTGCACCTAAGACCTTAATTAAAGAACTGGTCTCCACCTTTCTATACTCAAAATTGTCCAGGAAATTATTTCTCTGTTTTTAGGTAACATTTTAGGAATGGCATTCCCCAATTTAGTGTTCGTTGTGAAACACTCTAAACCAGGCGCTCCCCCTTCTCCTCCCCTGCAGTAGAATGGAGAGGAGAACTTGAGGCACAAAAGGTAACGATTACAGGTTGAGATAAGAACAAATTACTGGAAACAGCAATGGAATAAGAAAACGAACAGTAATAGCAACAATATCAACAAGAGAGTTTACAAGAGGTGAACAATTAACATGCTAGTACTCACCACCCAGAACCCCCAACAATACCCAACTGTGCTGCCATGTTGCATGACCCAGAAACCACTCCTTCCTCCACACACAGAAATTAAATGAGGTGGTATAGAATAACTCCAGGGTCCTGATCATGTCCCTCCTGGTCAGCGCAAAAATTAAGCCTGTCCTGACTGGAACCAGGACATTATCCACCCCTTATTCTATGCCATCTGTCTCATGTAATTTTCATAGTCAATGGCTGCCTCTCCAAAATGTCTGTTGAGTTAATTTAGTCCATGAATATAGGTTCTATCCATCCTAGATGTCTTCCAGGGCAGAAGATCTGATGTGCTGTCAGCTCGAGGCAAGCTGCATCCAGAGCTCATGAGTGATGTATCTGGAGCAGTCCATAGTCATTTTCCATGGTAGTTAGGCCACACAGTGGCAGTGTCATCCAGCAACAAATATCATACGATTCAACATTACAGATGGTTCCCATCTGTTGCGGGTGGGAGTGGGGGCTTCTAGACAAAATTTACTAAAGAAGCCCTGCTGCTGAGTCATGAGGTACAGAAAGGATCTCCTTGCTTTCAAAACTGTTTTTTTTTGTTTTTGCCCAAGGACCTGGTTGCACATGGTGGATTATGCAAGAAGATGGAGAAACCCGATGCATACCTCAAGGAGATATTATCTTAGGGTGAACAGACCATAACTCTGTATCTGTATTTGTATCTATATATTTGTGAATGTGTACATAGTTTAGAATAATGTATGTATGTATGGAGTTTAAAAAGTTGAATTTGATAAAGTATGGTGGCATGGGAAAGGAAAAAAAATTAGGGGTGGATAATGTCATGTTTTAGCTGGTTGTTGGAAATCACGCAGGAATTTTTTCCCTTCCCCCTACCCACTGTGTGCAGAGCTATCAAGTGAGCACTTAAGAGATACAAAAGAACTGGTCAGTCTGGTTAATTGTTCAGAACCTAATCTCCTAGGAAATGGGGGAGATGAGGGTCAGCACTTTACTTTTTTCTCTCATCTCCTGGGAAACGGGGGGAAGGAGTTTGTTTGGGCTGGTTGTGGCTGGAACAAAGGTCGGAGTGGAAGCTTGGTGGTTCTCTCTGCCCTCAGCCACTTGCCAGCTACAGATCCTGTTTGGATTTTTCATCAGAGGGGAACTGTTTTTCTGGAGGATTTTTTTCCCCCCTTCCCCATTCCAGTTTGTTTTTTTTCCTGGCAGTGGTCCTTTTGCACATCAGGGAGAGAGAGGACTGTACAGTTCGATCAGCTGAACGAAAAGAGTTTTGTTGGTGTTTTCTTTTTTCTTTTAATTGGAAGGACTTTCCTTTTGTTGTTGTTTCCCTATCCCCCTTTTCCTCTCACCTTTCCCAGCGTGTGGGAAGGGAAAACCAGTTTTTTTTTGGTTTCTCCAACACACCCTGGAGGGTGTTGCCCCTCCCCCCCACGTGACGGCAACCAGTGATCCCACAGTGCTCCCTGCTGGTCAGCATAAGTAACTGCAGGTTCTGTATCAACAGTTATCCAACAGCGCCACCTGGTGACTGGCACAGGACATTACAGGTACTGCATCTTCAGTGAGCCAACGGTGCCCTCTGTAACTTTTGTTGGAATTGCACCAAAGGACGCAAACTGAACTGTTTACCTTTTTTTTTCTCTTTGCTTGTTTATTGGTTTGTTTTGAAGGGGATTATCTGTGGGTATAATAGTATTGTTTGGTTGTTTTACTTATTTCTTTTCATTGTTTCGGCCAATACACACGTACTTTTTAATAAAGGGCTGTTATTTCTCCTTTTCCATAATTTTTTTCCCTTCAATTGGAGACTCTTAATTTCAGATTTATATTTGCTTAGAGAGAGAAGTTTGTGTCTTTTCTCATAACTCATCCTCAGTAAAACACCTGTGTGTCATTTAAACTGGGACATATGCGTGCTGTTGCCTTCGAGTTTTTGATTTTTTTAAATTTTGTAGATTTTAACGTAGCTGTATTATACCCCTTACCTTTAATATTATAATTGCACATAGCCAACTCACCCTATTCCATATCAATCCCTCTAAATTTCATTTGTCTGTTTAGTCTCCTTTTCAAGGTAGAATTGTAGAAAACACCCTAAAATCTGCACCAGAAGATATAGACATAGACACAATGGTCTTCAAGTCTGGAGCTTTGGAAAGGCTCAAGGACTGCACATGCTTTGATGAAGATGAGGAAGAGGGGGTCCAAAACTCCCCGAGACTCAATTCCAAAATGGTGTGCCTGGGGGCAGAATGGGGCAGAACCGGGGGGATGGATGAACAGGGATTGGATGGAAATCATTAAGAAATTGTAACACCTTGGTTGAAAGGCACCATGTGGGCTTGTATTCCTGGAACCTGGAGGCTCATTAAAACTTCTGCTTCCTTATCTTATCTCCTTCCTAATTTGGCCTGGAGTCTTTTTCTCTGCGGTCTCTTGAAGGCAACAGTTTGGTGGCCCAAAAGGTGGAAATCGAGGACCTGGGACTCCTCTGGATCAGGACATACCACTCTGCAGGAAATTCTTCCTCTGCTGGCATATTTTGGAGAATTCCTGCACTGATCTTGAAAAGCCCAGCTCCTCAGAATCACACATGGAGGTAAGATAAGGAGTAGCTCCTTGAGGTAATTTTGTTAGCAACTACAAAGGGGTTTTTTTTCCCCAGAAATAGGGAATACACTGGGACTGGGAAGGGAAACTTGGACTTGGGCCCCATAGCTACAAGAGTCAGTGTTTTTCCAGTCTGTGGGCAAAAGTCCTTTCAGCTTCAGTAAAGGTAGGCAGACGGTGGTAACTCAAGGGTTTTGTGTTGGCTAGGGGAGGGACGCCTCTCCATGTGTTAAAATACTCCGTTTTTGCCTGAAGTGGGTGGTGATGCTTGGAAAAGGAGTTACCAAGGTGTTCACAAGGTCATGAGTTTCTTAACACTAGAAAGTTTTTTCCTGTCTGTTCCTTGTCATCATGGGCTGCATACAGTCTGGGGAGGAAATTCCTGAAGAGTCTCCTCTGGCTTTAGTTTTACAGCATTGGAACCATTTAGCTGGTCTTGAAACATCTTTAAAAAGGCAGGAGTCGGTTAGGTTGTCTATAAATATTATGGCCTTTGAATGGGCGACTTAGAGGGGAGGCTTGGCCGAGGTTTAGCTCCTTTGAAATAAACTGTTATGGATTATCATGATTCTTCATAAGGAGGAGTGCTGGGATGAATTACATTATGGTGAACTGTTCCTGTTTCTTTTAACCTATCTGGAATTGGGAAGGGAGTAGCTCAGGAACCCCGCTGACCCCAGGCGCAGGCACATTGGGTGTAGGTCCCGTAAGAGGTCGAGTTCCCCCAGGAGTGGGTCCTACCAGTGCCGCAGGACCAGTTGGGGTGGGGGTAGCTGCTCCGGGAGCATCGGAGGCTCCAGGAGTGGTGGATAGACTGGTTGTAGCAACTCCAGGCACAGTGGGTACAGGCGTGGAGGGGGATAGCCCCCCCAGTAGCTGTGGTTTTGAACCCTGCCGGCACCACGGCAGCGGGAGTGGCAGGCGCAGGTGCAGGGCTGTTGATATGGTCACCACTGCAACTGGGGCTGCTGCCAGGGCAGGCGCAGCTTCAGTTGCAGGGAGGCCCATCCCAACTGGGGCCTCCGCTGCCCCGGTAAGGGGGACTGCAGGTGCGGCGCTGCCCACCGTGGCCGACACGGTCCCCATGGTGATGGGAGGTACAGGCGCAGACCTCAGAACTGTGGAAAGAGGAGGAGGGGTGGTGCCTGCATCTGGAGTCCCCACCCCGGCCAACAAGGGACCCTCCAACTCCTCCATTGGGGCGGAGATGGAGCCGCCCCCTCCCCCCCAGTATGCTCTGCAACAGGGAGTGCGACCACTTTGACTGCACTGCAATTCAGAACTTTCCACCGTGGAAAAGGGAGAAGCAGGATGCATAGGCATTTCCAGCCTCTGCCTCATATCATGAGGTAATACGGACACCCAAAAAAACCAAATCAATCTTGGTCGCCAACAGGAGGCAAAGACGGGATCTCTCCCCCTTTGACCCCTCGAGTATGAAAGTCGAAACTCAAGACAGTGGTGATCCCACTGACACAGGCACAGAAGCCTCTGATGACGAATCAGAAAATAGCTCAAAGGAGGAAGAGGAGAAACCTCCAGTAGTTAAACCAAAAACAAAGGGGAGGATGGTATGTGAAGCTGTAGCAGATACCAGCCCAGTGGCTAAGAGAAAAAGGACAAAATAGGAAAAACCTGTGGTAGAGGGTCCCCTAAGACAGGTGTCTCAGTTTAAATGAGACACAGGTGTTTTGCTTAGGATGAATTATGAGGAAGACCCAAACTCCTCCCTCTAAGCAATTGTAAATTCAAAATTAGGGGGCTCCAATTGAGGGGAAAAAACAACCCTTTATTAAAAGATATATGTGTATTGGCAGAAACAACAAAAGAAAACAAGTAAAACAACCAAACAATACTCCTATACCCACAAATAATCCCCTTAAAAACAAACAAAGAAAAAAAAAAAAACAGTTCAGTTTGAGCCCTTTGGTGCAATTCTAACCACAGTCAACAGGAGGCGCTGTTGGATCACTGGAAATGTAGAACCTGAAGTGGTTTGTGCTGGTCGGCAGGGGGCACTGTGGGATCACTGGTAGTTGCCACGTGGAGTGACACCCTCCGGGGTGTGTTGGAGAAACTGAAAATGGGTTTCCCTGCCCCCCCCCTCTACACACACACACCGGGAAAGGGGAGAGAGAGGAGGGAGAGAAGCAACAAAAAAAGTCTTTCCCAATGGGAAAACTCACTCTGTCCTGCTGACCGAATCGTGCGGTATAGTTTTTCCTCTCCCTTTGATGTGCACAAGAACCACTGCTAAGAAAGAAAGAAACGGGAACAGGGAAGGGGAAAAACCTCCCGAAACAATTCCTCTCCAATGAAAACTCCAAGCAGAATCCACAGCTGACAGCCAGGCTGAGAACAAAACCCACTCCGAGCCTCCACTCCAACCTTCTTCCAGCTTCAGCAGCCACCTGAACTCTTTCCCTTCATTTTCCAGGAGATGAGAGGAGAGAAAAAAAAGTAAAAAGGAGTTCCTCACCCTCCCCCAAAAACAAGATTCTGAGGGCCATTAACTAGGAATGTGGCCTTACCAACAACTTCTTTTGTGTTTCTTAACTGCCCACTTTACATCCCTCTATGCAGCGGGCAGGGGGAAGGGAAAAATTCCTGCTTAGTTTCTCAGAACCAGCAAAACCATGACAGCATGTTTAGTCTTCTTTTCAAAGTAGAATTGTAGAAAAACACCCTAAGGTCTGGACCATAGGATATCACACAAACACAGCAACCTTCAAGCCCAGAACTTTGGAGGAACTGTGAAGAAGATGAAGATGAGGGAAAAGGGGTCCCAAATGGCCCCAGACCCAATTCACAAAGGGGGCAGAACTGGGCAGAACTGAGGCTAGACAGAACTGGGATTGGATGGACCGTGGTATGTATTCCCTGGGCCTCAGGTCTGAGATTAAAGGACCTTCTCACTTTATCTTATACACTAAATTGGCCTGGAGTCTTTTTTCCCAGTGGTCTTTTAGGCAACAGAATCATAACAATTGTCAAGGCAAAAGAAACATATTTGCTAGGTGCCATTCTCCTTGATGGATATGGAAACTTTTACTATGCTATCTTGCCTTTGGTATCTACAATATTAATGATGTAGGCTTTTGCTGACTTAATATACAAATTAAGGATACAAATGTTTACAGCATTTATGTCTTGCATGTTCAGTTTGTGAGAAACAGTCTCTAAATATTCCCCAATTTCTGAGAAACAGAGTCTCAAGATATAATCAATTTTCAAATTGGAATTTATTATATAGTAGAAGCAAACACTGTTGGGTGTACAGATAGGAGATTCTCCTGAGTCTGCCACACTGATACAGGGTAAAAGTCCAGTTTTTATTTTAAACATCCCATACATATTCATTATATCACATGCATATACATTTACATTGTTATTCTAGGTATTCACCATATGTTTATTTTCACAACTTAGACTAATTTGTTATCTCTACATTAAGTTATAAATTCATATGTCCTTCGAAATAAGATGCCATCATGCTATTTGACCTGCTCTGGTTCGGACATAATTCCTGTCTAGGAGGACAGGAAAGATGATGGTCTGTTTTATGTCTTTATGGGGGTGCAATTGAGTTTTGCAATCCATTTGTTTTCCTTCCCTCCTGGGTTACATTAACCCATTTGACACGAATTATAACCTGTATTTATTACAAGTTACAATAGATTTCTAAATTGACACTTTGTTCATATTACTCATTTTCTGTTGGTGTTCTGGGTTAACTGTGATAGGCAACTAAGCACCACACAGCTGCTCGTTCACAGCAGGATGAGGGAAAGAATCAGAAGGGTAAAAGTGAGAAAACTCATGGGTTGAGATATAGTTTAATAAATAAGGGGGGGGGGGGGACCAACAAACCCAAAGCCAAACAAAGGAAAACAAGTGATGCAAAGGTAATCACTATCAGCCAACCAAAGCATAGCCAGTCCCCTAGCAATGGCTTCCCTGGAAAGCATCTGTAGGAAGTGATATGCATGCAGTTAAACCCAGATGACCACAACTAAGGTATTAAGGAAAAGTGTATCCCAATGTTGGAAACCCTAAATACACTGCTAAATCACACAGAGGGTAAAAGAGTAGCTCAGTAAACCCATTCTGGTGCTTTTATAACAACACCTTTTGCATGCACGTAACTTCAAAGTTGTGTTCTCCCTTGTGCTTTACCATCTCCCTTTCTCCCAGCAGGGACCTCAAGCATGGCTGTGAGAACTTTTCTCTCTTCCTGCAACAGAGGAGTTAACTTCTCAAAACAGACAGGCAGAAAAATAGGTACCACAATTCATGGGAAAGAATTTTCTCCCACACTGGGTGTAGGTGGGGAGGCTCCAGACATATATACATGACCTAAGAGATCTAAAATATGTCTGATTTATTAGGATAGCTCAGGGTTTTTACAGCATCTGTATACAAGGTCTCGTGACAAGAAGCACATAATTGGTTACAGGTCACTGTCCAGATGTAAACATGCATTACAAAGACCTTTATAATTGGTTATTAACAGGTAACAAGTCAATTATTTACTTTATCGAACTCCACCTTCTTTTTGGCACTGATTTCCTTTTGTTCTAGTAAAAAGACCCGCGGCCATCTTGGCATCTATAACTGATAGTACTTATAAAACTATATGAAAGTTTATAAAAGCCTATAAAAGTACCACACACAATATAAATTGCTCACACATTCATCATGTTTCTCCCACAAATCCCCTTTTTTGTTTTTGAGCAATTTATACTACACTACAATACATTTTTATCTTACCACTGACATAACACACAAGTACCTATACCTATTACCATTAAAAATAACACCTTCACACACTTATCGTTTATTTCTATCTTATAATGCTAAAACTTAACCCATACTAAAATTTAATGGATAATATATCAAGTTCACACAAAACACTCTCCAAAATTCTTAACTTCTATGATTATATGATACTACACTATAAACCACCTTATAATAATACTGAAAAAACTCTGTAATTCTGAATAGTTTATCTACAACAGTATCAACCTTGTTCTGCAGAATCACTCCCTTTCCAAGGTCTTATCCAACGTGCAGGCAGCCCCCGAACTCCTGTCTCTGTGAGGACACAAGCATACCCTCTACCAGTTAGTTTTATCTCTGCAGGCCCCTTCCAGACTCCGGTTTGTGGGTCCTTGTACTGAACTTTCACTACCTGTGGATTTACCAAACCTGACTGCATAGAAGTATTATGAATTACAATGGGAGGGTCCAATCTTCCACCCGTCAACCATAAAAAATTCAAAACATATAACACTTTTGCAAGTCGGTTATGTGGGCTATCCAGCTCTTCTCCCCCTTTCTGTTTTTGCCAAAGTGATTTCAGGACTGCATGAGCTCGCTTGATGATAGTTTGTCCTGTAGGAGAATGAGCTATGCCGGTAACATGAGAAATACCCCAATTCATATGCAATCTGCGAAAACGCAGTGAGGTATAACTGGACCCATTATCGGTCTTAATTTCTGTGGGGACTCCTAGGGTCGCTATACATGCATGCATATGATGAATGACATATCTGGCACCTTCTCCAGCATGAGCAAATGCCCACATAGCATGAGAAAAAGTATCAATGTACACATGCATATACTTCAACTTTCCAAACTCACCAACGAGTGACATCCATCTGCCAAAGTTGCAATGCTTGTAAGCCATGAGGATTGACTCTCAAGTCAATGCCTAGTCTATTTTCATGGTAGGCTGAACAGGCCTACACTACACTTTAAGGGTTTGCAGTGTGTCACCTGTAACCAATTTATGTTTCCAGTCTGTTCCCTCCTGCCAGGTCACTGCTACTCGTCGAGATTTCCTTCTAGCATTTGTAAAAACAGTAATCTCTTCCACAGGATCATTTGAGTGCAACACAAGCTGTTCAATAATCTGATGTTGTAATAAAGGCAACAACTTGTTTGATGGATAATGATTTGTGATCAGTCCCTCAAAATCTGCCATAGTTATTTGGAATTGTTCAGATTTCTCAATCAACCACTCCAAATAGCTCTGAGCGACTGGCACAAATATTACAGATGGATCCCTTCCAGTTAACTCACAAATCCGTCACCTCCCTTTTATGATAAGTTGTGCAAACAATTCAGGTCGTGTCATGATTGTCTTTTTGGGTTGATAGGGCAAGAATACCCATTCCAATATCCTTACGCTGACTGTTATTTGACAGATGACACCTAACGGATGTTGTCTATTCTCTCCAGAGTTGACAATCAGATACTGGACTGGCTGATCTTCTAGTATTCTACAGGCGTACCCTGCAGCTATTTTACCTGAGATGTTAACTATAGCTGCTTTTTGCACGTCTGACAAGTCTCTCCGAAGGTCTGCATTAGCAACAGACCCTAGCAAAGGCATTAGAGGAGCTAGATCATCGTTGGTTATCCCACAAACAGATCTTACCCACTGCATGTCACCAAGTAGTTTCTGCATATCAGTCAAGGTTTTTATGTCAGTGTTAATGGTTAACTTCTGTGGTTTCACAATACCAGATGTAATGGCCCAACCTAGATACTGCCAAGGCTCTTGTCTTTGAATCTTCTCAGGAGCAATTTTCAGACCACACTGACCTAATTCCTGTTCTAACTGCAACAACAACACAGGGATATCTAAATTTTGGCCTGCTACTAGAATATCATCCATGTAGTGATAAACCAATAGTTCAGGATGCTGATTTCGAAATGGCTGCAAGGTTCAAGCAACATAGAGTTGACACATTACAGGTGAATTCTTCATCCCTTGTGCAAGAGTAATTCATTCAAATCTTTTTGCTGGCTCTGCTTTGTTCACTGAGGGTACTGTAAAGGCAAATTTTGCAGTATCATCTGGATGCAAGAAGATAGTAAAGAAACAATCTTTTAGATTAATTATCAGTATAGCCCAATCATGGGGAATCATTGTAGGAGAGGGTAAACTTGGCTGTAAGGTTCCCATATCCTCTATGTCTGCATTAATAGCCTGCAGATCATGCAATAGTCTCCATTTTCCTGACTTCTTTGGAATGACAAATATAGGAGTATTCCATGGGCTTGTAGATGGAACAATGTGACCTGCATCTAATTTCTCCTGAACCAGTTGTTGTACTATTTGCAGCCTGTCTTCCTTCAGTGGCCATTGATCGACCCATATGGGTTTTTCTGTTTTCCACTTCATCTTCAAGGTTGGCTGCTTTTCAATGGCTGCTCCTAAAAAGGAGAGGTAACCAGGCGTGCTCCCATTTGACCTAGTAGGTCTGACCTATCAAACCCACTGGCAAAGATAACACATAGGACCTTGTACTCACTGATGCACCGTCAGAAAAATGAAAACTTACCACATCTCTATTGATCCATGTCTGCTGTACACCACCTTTCACTCCTGCAGGGGCCATTACCACAGGCCAGGTGTTAGGCCATTTGCGTCTGGGGATGATGGTAACATCCGCTCCAGTATCAATAAGCATAGTCATAGTGCTGGACTGACCATTAGGATGCTGCACAACTGCACTCTCTTTAGGTTTTCCCTGTTTTATGTCTATGGCTAACATCACCTTAGGAGGACTTGTGGAATCAAAACCTTTATTCCCTCGAGTCAGTGATTCTGCCTTGGGCAACATCGCCTTAAAAAGTACTAGCTGTGCTATTCTGCTGTTAGTAGGAATGAAAACTGGTGGTGTTAAAGTATGTACCATGATTTTGATGACTCCTGTAGCATCAGCATCTATTACTCCTGGTACCACAAAAATTCCCTGGCGAGACAAAGATGAACGTCTTAACAAGAGAGCATTTAACTCTTTGCCTAAAGGTCCTTACAATGTAGAAATACTCTTTGGTTAAAAACTCTTTTAACACCTATGTAATGCATTACCAAACCTACAAATATATAAATATATATGGATATATAAACCCACACAATACTTTTCTCTTGCACACAATTTTCTTTCAAACAGTCATAAGGTGGCCACCTCATTCATACCTCAATCATACATGCTTTCACACAGTGAAGCTTTTGTTTTTGATTATAATACGATTTATATGCAATTCCCCATAGCAGAGGTTTTATCTTCAAAGGGTCAGCAGGCTCACAAAATAGCAGGCGTCCCTGCAAAAGGCAACGTTGATCTTCATGTAAAGCCTGAAAACCTTGAGCATGAGCCATCTGCATTTTCTATTTAAAAGTTCTCACCATCTTTCTGTTTCTGATGGTCAGCAGTCAAATGATTGCCATAAGAATTTATACACGTTTCATACATAAGAATTTATACACATTTCATACATATTAATAAATACTCCCTCTAATAAAGACCAATTGGGTTTTGATAAACAAATTAAAGCTATTACAGTAACACCTTTTGTACTGTTCTAGACCAACCTGTTTACAGGGCAAATCAGTTTGTGCAATATAACCTGTGAAAAAATGATTTTAAACCTTTTAAGCAATATACCCTTTGTATTACCCACTAATAATCCGAAATCTCATTGAAGAAAAAAGAAAAAACAATAGGATTAGTAACCTGTAAACTGCAAGACTTAAAATACCAATTTAAATAATTTAGAAAAACTCATTTTTCAATGTTATTTTGTTTCCCACATTCCAGTGAGTAAAATGATTTTACACTTAAATTAACAAACTAACTTCCTTTTGTCATATGACTTTTTTTTTTTTTTTTTTTGACACCAAGGGCTTCACAGCTGTCTCACTGGAGCAACCACAGAAGTTGCCTTCTCCTGTGCAACCACTCTTCCAGCCGCCTCGAGGGGCTGGGCTGCAGTGCTTGAGATGTTTGAGTCAAAATACTGTGTAGTCTGCATCTTTGCTGCTGTTGTTGTTTTCAGCAAACAGGAGTAGGGTCGCAGCTTGCACTGTTGAAGTCACCTTTGCTGCCGGTGTACAGCCACTGTGGCGCAGGGGAGATAACCCTGCATGCGCCGCCACTGTCGTCGCTTTTGTTCTCAGCGAGTCTCCACCATTGCCATGGTGCAGGCTGGGGGGGGGGGGGGTCACGGCGCCCGGCACCACGGTTTAAGGAAGTTTATTGCCGCCGTTGCTGGCGTCTCTGCCACAGGCATGGCTGATGTGGGCTGCCCGCTCGCCGGAGTCGCTCCTGCGTCTCTGTGCTCCGCACCCTCAGTCCCGGGGGCTGTCCCGGTGTTCTGAAAATGAGTTGATTCACGTTCTTCCGGGTTTGAGAGAGATGACATTTCGGCACAGATGCGACTGTCAGCACATACGCGATGATTACCACAGGTGGTGTTGAGAGCACAGGCGTAGTAGGTCCCGCTGCAATGACTAACTGCGCAGGCTCGGTTGCAGATGCAGACGCGCTGCCAGATGCTGTTGCCACTGACAACACAGGAGAAGTGGGGAGGGGGAGAGCTGCGGGGTGAGCAAGTGCAGTGACCGTTGAAGTCCCTGGCTCCGCGTCGCCTTTGCTCTCTGCGCTTTCTGCCCCCCCCCCCACAGTTGGAACCAAGCCAAGCCGCTTCTTGGCTGCTGCTGGTATGGGCGCGGTTGCAGTACTGAACACCATTTGTTCCGCAGAAGTTTTACTCTCGGAAACTCGCTTCCACCCCATTCTCGCCATCTAAAACTGCGCCCACAGATAAAGACAATCGCCTCTCGACTCCCACCTCCCACAGCGCGTCCACCAGCAGACGACACAGAGTAGGAAATTTTAACAACTTTAGACCCTCTTGAGGTCTCTTCCCACAGTCTCTGTCCTAGAGAGTCCCAAGTAGACACTTCAAAGGCAACAGAAACACTGGGGATAAGGTTCTTTGCCCTGGACCATTCCAACAACCCTCTAAGGGTGGCACATTCATAATAAAGGTCCTTTTTACAAAGGATAGTTTGGAGAAACTTTTCCACCGCTTCCTCCTCTTTTGAAAGGGCAGTCCCCATCTTGTTTCCCCTTTCTGGCTTGATCAGGGCGAGATTCCCACAAACTGCTTACTGCATAGATTTTTCAATTCCAGACGCTGGGGTAACGTCACCGAAATTCCAGCCAGCTTCTCCCTCCTTCGTCCAGTTCGCTTCTACGTCCTGACCGAACAGCGAACCCGAAGTCCCGATTTTACACTGTCACTTTTAACACCGTCTCTGGCTAAACTTCAGAGGGGCAGTGAATTTCGCTTTTCAGACCTTCCTGGCTAAACTTCAGGAGGCAGCGGTCCCAGTGTCCCTGTCTTTCGGACACCACTTGTGAGAAATGAATGAAGCGGTTTTATTACAAGCAGGGTTTCCATAATTTCCTGGTGGTGGGAGCTTTTTTTTGTGTGTGTGATCAGGGGTGTTCTGCAGTTCCTGTGGCTGCAGTTCTGTTACAGCCACGACCTGTTAATAGTTATAATCATGTTACTGTTGTTTGCTATTGCTGTGTGAAGGCGAACCGGGAAGCC
>NW_020957760.1:20565-21667 GCF_003031625.1 Empidonax traillii | reverse complement strand
GACACAGCCCTTGTTCTCCCCCCTCCTCATGGCCCTGCCCAAGCCCCTCAGCTACAGCCTGATGGCCAGAAACCTTCAGGGCAGGGAGAGCCCATTGGAGTGGTGGGTGTGTAGGGAGCAATCACTGCTGCCTCCCTTCTGAATCCCCCTCAGGACCTGGACAAGCCTGGATTTGTTTTGGTTTCCATGAGGCCCTGCAATGTCAAAGTGGCCCCTTGATTCCAGGAGGCTGCTCAATGTCCCCGGGATCCTTTGGCTCCAGAATGCCCTGGAGTGTCACAGTGGTCCCTTGTGTCCACGAGGTGTCCTCAGTGTCACAATGACACTTTTATTCCGTGGGGTTCCCCACTGTCCCAAGGTCCATTTGGCTCCAAAAAGACCCTGTAGTGTCACAGTGGCCCCTTCATTTCATGAGGTTCCACTGTGTCCCAGGGTTTCTTTGTTTCCAGGAGGCACCACAGTGACACAAGGGTTTTCTGATTCCATGAGGTTCCAAAAGGTTTCAGGGTTCCCTTCTTTTTCCACAAGAACCCACATGTGAAATGGTGCCCTGGTTCCACAAGATTTCACAGTGTCCCTGTGTCCCTTTCTTTCCATGAGGCCCTGCAGTGCCACAATGGCCCCTTTGATTCCATGAGGTTGCACAGGGTCATCACAAAGCTGAGCCCACCCAGATGAAAGTTTGGGGAGATCAGGAGGAACTGGGACAAAAAGAATTGGATATTTGGGGAAGGAAAAAGGGGCTTTGCCAAAAGGGAGGAAATATTTTGATGAGGTAAAAGCAGGTTCAGGGAATGCTAAAGGTACTGAAGCACAGATTGTGCAAACAATCCTGGTAACCTCTACACTGTTTCTAACCTCTAGCCCCCAAACTCCCCAGAAGGGCTGCTCCTCACATTGGAAGTAATCTACTGCCCTTATCCCGACCTCAACCTGACCTAAAAGGCAAAGCCCAAATCCAGAACTCCAGACTTATTTGTCCTCTAATGCCCACTGCAATCCCAAGCCTGCACTGTTAATATCAAAAGCCTTTAATCCTGACCCAGCCCAAAAAGCTCTTCCCCTAATCATGACCCAGACCCTGCCAGCAGAACAACAAACC
>NW_020957760.1:15995-17131 GCF_003031625.1 Empidonax traillii | reverse complement strand
AGATATTTGAAAATGGACTTCAGTTCTTGAAGTACCTTGAGGGAGACAGTGGAAAAGATGTAACACACTTTTGACCTCTGAAGAGGTCAAATGTCACACTTTTACTGGTAAACTTTAGAAAAGAAGGGAGCTTGGCAAAAGGTGAAAGGGCAACATTCCACCAGAATAGAGCATTCCCCAAAGCATTGAGTGAGCACAGGCCAACCCAGACAGGTCAGCAAAAACCCAACCCATCCAAAGTTCCTTTATTCCATGAGGTTCCACAGTGTCACAGTGGTCCCTTATGCTCCATAGGCCCTGCACTGTCACCATGGTCCCTTGATTCCAGTCCTAGTGGTCCTGAGGATTCTATGAGGTTCTGTGGTGTCCCAATTGCACAGTGATTCCATCAGGTCCAGAGTGTCCCAGCACTCCTTTGAATCCAGGAGGCCCTGCAGTGTCACAATGGCCCTTGGTGCTGTGAGGCTGTGCAGGGTCACAATGGCCCCTTTGTCTCCACATGGCCCTGCAGTGTCACAACGTCACAGTGTCACAATGTCACAGTGTCCCAGTGTCACAATGTCACAGTGTCACAGTGTCACAGTGTCACAATGTCACAGTGTCACAGTGTCACAGTGTCACAGTGTCACAATGCCCCCTTGATTCCAGGACGTTCAGCACCTTCCTGGGACTCCTTTGGTTCTGTGACACCCTGGAGTGTCATCAAGGCCCCTGGATTCTGTGAGCTGCTCCAGTGCCCAAGGGCCTTTGGCTCCATAAGGCCTTGCACTGTGGCAATGGCCCTTGGATTCCCGGAGGTTCCAAAGTGTCACAATGGCTCTGATACCAAAAGGGGGCAGAAACAAACACCTCCACCCCAATTTGTAAGTGATAAGAAGTAGGAATTGTTCTTTATTCAGCACTGGACATTGGCAGGGAAGCTCCTCTAACCCAAGGTGCCAAATGATAGATGGACAGGGATTCTTATTGCACACTCTGGTTACATATTCATTAGATGTGCATGTTTGCTTTATACATATTCTTTAGTTTGCTTCACATAGTCACCCCCCTGGAGGTCCTTCTTTGGTCCTTCCAGGCTTCCTCTGTTGCCTTGCCCTCAGTTCTTGAGCAGGCCCATCGTCATCCTGTTCCACCAC
>NW_020957760.1:7634-8963 GCF_003031625.1 Empidonax traillii | reverse complement strand
AGGTGCCCCACCAACTGAACCTCAAAGCCAAAGGTTACAGGTTTTCTTTCCTGGGGGAAAGGCCGTGACATCACTAAGGGGTCCATGGCAGATGGGTGGGGCTGCACTTTGACATTTTGTAACGTTGGTTCTTTCACTTCCAGGGGCTATTCCAGAATGGAGAGGATGGGCTGTGACATGACAAAGGTACCCAGGACACATGAGTGGGGCTGAATTCCGGGGTTTTGGGGCATTGGCTTTTTGGTTGCCAGGGGCTATTCTGGAATGGAGAGGATGGGGTGTGACATCACAAAGCAGCCTTTGGCACACGGATGGGGTTGAGCTGTCACATGGTGACAGCTTAGTTTTTTGGTATCCACAGGCTATTCCAGAATGGACAGGATAGGCCGTGACATCACAAAAGGGCTCAAAGCACATGGGTTGGTCTGACTGTGCTGGTGTGGGGTGTTGGTTCTTTGCTTGCCAGGGCCTGTTCTGGAATGGAAAGGATAGGCCGTGACAAGTAGTGTCTGTCAGAACTGCAAAGATGGACCCACAAGAATCTTACATGGGGGAGATTCTCTGCTCTGCCCTTCACACCCCAGTGCTGGGGTTAAAACTCAGCCTCTCCACTTCCCTCTCCTAAGGGACTTGTTCTTAGACTTGTTCTTCCCTATGCTCATTTCAGAAGCCCTCCTGGTGATTCCCAAGCCTGTACCCAGCTCTCATCCCCCTCTCTGGCTCAGAGCCCTCCACTTATCTTGCAGAGAGCTGGGCCTGTCCATCCACCTTCCAAAAGCACGTCCCTTGGGCTGGCTCAGGGGTTCCTGCAGTCCCTGGGTTCTTCTCTTCCTCAGCTCCAAGAAAGGAAACCAAGATCAATGCCTGATTTGAGCAGCACATCGACCAAACCCCAACCATTCCCACACTCACCATCTCAGTCCAATTGTGGTTTTTTGTTGTTTGGTTAACATATTCCTGAGTTTTTGATGAGCACACTCTGGCACTGCTTGACCAGTGGGGCAGTGGGGGATCCCTGTGACATGGGAGATGCCCCACATGTTGAAAAACTCTTTTAAAGAGTGAGAAGTGTATGCTGGTCCATTATCTGTTTTTATCGTTTTGGGGATGCCAAGGACTGATATTGAAGATAGAAGGTGTTTGTTGACATCTTGGACCTTCTCTCCTACATGTGCTGCTGCTGCAATGGCACCAGAACACGTGTCAATGGACACATGAATATGTTTTAATTTTCCAAATGGTGAATAATGCGTTATGCCCGATTTGCCAGATGTCAAGTGGGTTATTTCCACGAAGGTTTTACCCCCTCAGATGATAGAGGAAAGGAGT
>NW_020957760.1:0-1113 GCF_003031625.1 Empidonax traillii | reverse complement strand
GGGCAGCAGAGCTTGTGCCCACATGGCAGCAGCTGCCTGGGCCTCTGGGTTTCTCAATGCTCTGCTGCACACAGCCAATACATTTTCCCTGCCCCTGTGCCAGGGCAATGCCCTGGGCCAGTTCTTCTGTGAAATCCCTCACATCCTCAAGCTCTCCTGCTCACACTCAGGCTACCTCAGGGAAATTGGTCTTCTTGGGGTTAGTGCCTGTATAGCACTTGGTTGTTTCATTTTCATAGTTTTCTCCTATGTGCAGATCTTCAGGGCTGTGCTGAGGATCCCCTCTGAGCAGGGACGGCACAAAGCCTTTTCCACGTGCCTGCCTCACCTGGCTGTGGTCACCCTCTTTGTCAGCACAATCATTTTTGCCTACCTGAAGCCCCCCTCCATGTCTTCCCCATCCCTGGATCTGTCCCTCTCAGTTCTGTACTCAGTGGTTCCTCCAGCCCTGAACCCCCTCATCTACAGCCTGAGGAACCAGGAGCTCAGGGATGCCATAAGGAAACTGATGACTGGTTGTTTTTCAAAAGCAATAACCTGCACCTTTTCTTCTGCAGAACACCCACTGTGCAACCCTTCACTGACCCAGTCTGCTTTCTAAAGGTTTTGAGAGTGGCAGTGGGGGAACTTTCCTGTATTTTTTCCATTCTTAATGTTGTTAACACAGAAATTTATTCTTCATCCCATATATAATTGACTCTCTCCCTCTTTGTTTCAACCCAGAATTGTGTAAATGAGGAATCATTCTCTGAATGCATTTAAACAAAATAAAAGGTTCTGCAGGAACCTCTTGGTGAAGCATCCTGCCTTTGTTATTCTGTACATGAGGAATCACAATCTCTGAGTATAATAAAGGACTTGAATCATTTCTTCCATATTCCTTCTCCAAAAACTTCCCTGCAGCTGGAGGGCACTGCCTGTGTGCAGAGGAGAAGGGGTAAAGAGTCCTGGGACAGGAGCACTGCCAGGGAGCAGCAGCTCTTGGGCTTTTCAGAGCTGCTCTTTTTCCACTGCCTCCCTCTCCTTTCTGCTCCTTGCCCAAGGCCTGAGTGCTCTGGCAGCTCAGTCACTGCTGGGGGTCAGTGCTGGGACCATGGGCAGGGACAGGCCCTG
>NW_020957759.1:16129-21668 GCF_003031625.1 Empidonax traillii | reverse complement strand
CAGGGGGCTCCCAGGCTGTGCCGGGGCTGACCCTCCCCGTGTTGCCCAGCAGTGCCGACGCAGCCCTGGAGGAGGCCGTGGTGGAGGTGCTGGACCACCGGCCGCTGGAGCGGGACCGCGGCCCGCCGTGCCGGGTGACGGTGGAGCCGGTGGGCTCCTGTGCCACGCTGGTGACCGAGCGCATCGCCCAGGGCCCCCCGGGGCTGCTGGACAGAACCACGGCCGCGCTGCTGCACGGTGAGGATGGGGGGGCCCGGCCCGGCCCCGGCCCAGGGGACGGTGCCAACGCGGCCCCCTGTCCCCCCCAGGCACCATCCTCCTGGACTGCATCAACCTGAGCCCGGCCGCCGGCAAGGTGACGCCGCGGGACGTGGCGTGCGTGGCCCTGCTCGAGGACAGGTTCCCCGAGCTGCCGCCCCGCGACAGCGTCTTCGGGGCCCTGCAGGCGGCCAAGTTTGACGTCTCGGGTGCGGTGACAGCCTGGGCACCCCCGTCTCCCTGGGGACAGCGACGCGTCCCCGGGCTCACGCTCGCCCCGTCCCCTCCCAGGGCTGACGACGGAGCAGATGCTGCGCAAGGACCTCAAAGTGCTCTCCAGTGACGAACTGGTCCTCGCCATCAGCGGCATCTACGTGGACCTGGAAGTGAGGCCTTCGGTGGGGGGGAACCGAGGCGGGGAGCGGCACGCTGGGGACACGGCGGTGACGCCAAAGAGCCTCTTCCCTGTCTGCAGACGTTCCTGCTCCGGCCTGGCTTGCTGCAGGACCTGGATGGCTTCTGCCAGGCCCGTGGCTACGCGGGGCTGGTGGCCATGACCGTGTCGTTCAACGAGCGCCACGAGCCCACCCGCAAGCTGGCGGTCTACAGCCGCTGCGAGACCCTCCGTGGCACGGTGAGCTGGGGGGGCCGGGCGCTCTCGGCTGGCTGGCCCCAAACCCTCCTGATTTTGGTGCTCCCTCGTAGCTGTGCCGGGCGCTGGAGGAGGCGACGACGCCGTCCCTGCACTTGCAGCCCCTGCCCAGCCCCTGGCCCTGCGTGGGCGCCTTCGCCCAGGGCAACGCCCTGGCCTCTCGCAAGAAGGTCCTGCCCATCCTGCGGGCAGCCCTGGGGGGCGTGGGGGCTGCCGGGGGTCCCGAGGAGGAGGTGGTGCCCCCGCCCACCCCCATGAACAGCCTGGTGGAGGAGTGTCCCCTGGCGCAGGCCGTGCCCCCGCTGTGCCCCCAGGACGTCCTGGAGCGGGTCAGCCGCATCGCCACGGGGCAGCCCCCCGGCTCCCCCAAATAACAGCGGGCACCCCGCGGCTCCAGAGGGCTGGACGAGAGGTTGGGGTCCCTGAGCAGGCCCTGGGGGGTGCCCGGGCATGCGGGGGTTGCAGCCACCTTTGTTATAGAGCTCAGCTCCTGCTCCTCGGTGTGAGCTGTGCCCCCAGTGGGCCCCCCCGCCCCCACAGTCCCCCAGGGTGGGTTTTTGGGGGCAGCAGTTGCACGCACTTAATGAGGGCACTGGGGGGGGTTGTTTTTTAACGAGTTCTTGGTGTTCTTCCCTCCCCTGGAGGGCTGCAGGGGGGGCCCTGGATGCCCTGGACACGCAGCCAGCCCAGGAATGTCACCCACGTTTTCCAAGGATTAAACTTCCCTTTTCTTCCACTTTGGGCTCTCGGCTTTTATTCTGGGCCAGGTCTGGTGCTGCCCCCCTCGTGCTGGGGTTGGATGCTGGGGGTGCCCCCCACCCACCCCAGCAGGTGAAGCCCCTCTTTCCCTGGGCTGCAATCCCCCCTACAAGCACGAGGCAGGCCTGGACAAGCCCAGCTCTGCCCGGAGCATCCCAGAGGAGCCCAGCGAAGGGGAAAGGCTCTGTCACCCAGCACAGGCTGTTTAACGTTTAATCCTAATGAAATGGCGCTAATTAAACTATGTACACCCGCGCCTGAATTCGGGAGCCTCCTGGGGTCGGGCCCTGGTCCTGCCTCCGCAGGTGACAGTCCTGGGTGGAGGGGACCCCAGCACGGCCCTGCCCCCACAGAAGCTGCTCAGGGGGGTTTAGGAGCTTAAAAAAAAGAACATATCCTAAAAAAAGGGGGGAGTTTGGCAGTGGTGGGAATGCCGGGGGGAGGCACTGCGGGCTCGGTGATGGTGAGACACCGGAGCGCCGGGGTTTGATCCTGGTTTGGCACCAAAGCATCAGGGTTTAATCCCCATTTGACACCATATCCTGGCTTTGCAGCGGAACATCTCGGGTTTGAGCCCGGTTTGGCACCAGAACGTCGGGCCTTAATCCCGGTTTTGCTCCTCTGCCATCCCAGGAGGCACCACCGGGCAGCCCACGGGACACACCGGAGTGGGCAAAGGGAACCCCGGGAAGGTTTGGCACGCGTGGGCTGCGCCTGGCAGCTCCTGGCACGGGCCAGGGGGTAGCTGTGTCCTTCCCAGGTGGGGCAGGAGGAGGGGGCTGTTATCGCTGCCCCCTCCCCGTGTCACCGCCCGATGCCCCCGGGAAGGAGGGATTTCCCGGGGGAATGACGACCAGAAGTCACCGGGAGCTGGGCGAGGCTGGTGCTGCATAAATACCGCGGGGCTCCAGGGTGGCCTCTCCTCCGGCGGGGGCAGGGGGGCAGTTCAAGTTCGGGCTGAAAATGCCAGGAATCTGTGAAATCCCAGAGGTCGGGTTACGGGAGCGCAGGAGAGGAGGCTCCTTCGGGTGACACTCGGTGCTGGTGCCTCCGAGGGGGCAGTGGGTGATGGGGGGGCCATGCACTCACACGCTACAACACCCGGGAGTTGCTCCACTGTCGCTCCCGGCCGCCCTTGGATCGCATCTCCTGCATGGCACCGGTCTGCAGGGAGGGCCTGTCACCCGCTGTGCCACCCTGTCACCCACCCAGGACACCCAGCACCCCGAGAGGGACACCTATCACCCACCCAGGACACCCACCACTCCAAAAGGGACACCCAGCACCCACCCAAGACACCCAGCACCCCAAAAGCAACACCCAACTGTGAGACACAGCACCCCAAACACCACCCAACCATGAGACCCAGCACCTCGACACCAACACCCACCAACCCCAAACCCCCCGCCCGGCCCTGCCCCGGGTACCATGGGCAGCCCCTCTCCCGCGGCCATGTCTCCGGAGCCGATGTGCGTCAGGTGCACGAAGTTCATGGGCTCCCCGATCATGGAGCGGTCGATCCTCCTCCTCCTCTTCTTCTGGGGGGCGATGAAGACTGTGAGCCCCCCTGCTGACCCCCCCAGCCCCTCCCCAAAGCCCCAGCACCCCGGGGTACTCACAGGCTGGGGCTTCTCCACGACGCAGCAGCCCAGCTTGTGCCAGAAGTCGCTCATGCTGGTGGCGGGAGCCAGGGTCCCCCCGGCGCCGAGACCCCCGCGGGGTCACTCCATGGGGACACCGCGGGGCACCCGCTGGGGCCGGCACGGCGTGGGCAGGAGCAGATGGCTGGCACTGGGAAGGGAGGGGGGATGTCTGCCCCAAATCAATGCCAAACAGACTTCCCGTCCACCAAACAGAGATGGAGACCCCCAGGAGACCCCCGGGATCACACAGAGCCCCCCCAGGGACTCGGGCCATCACCCAGAGCTCCCCATGGCCAGGACACAGCTGAAGGATGCTGCGGCAGGATGGGGGGGATGGAGGCAGCCGTGGCAAATCCCAACTCCCTGAGCCAGGAGCTATAAATATCCCGGCCTTTCCGAAAAGGGGCCGGAGGTTGAGCTCTTCCGCTGCAGCTCCAAGAGCAGATGGGGGGAAAACAAACAGGGGCTGGTGGGATTTTACCCCAAAGCCCCACGGCCCTGCCTGGGGTAGGCAAGGGGGTGTGGGAAGGGGGGTTCACCCCCAAAACAGGGGTTCCCCTCATCCCGAGGAGATACAGCTGCTTTGCTGCAAAAGCACCTGGAACTCACCCGCCCACGACGGGCCTGAGCACAGCCCTGTGCGAGCCAGCGGAGAGTCCCCACGCCGGCCCGAGGCCAAGCTGAGCCACAGCTGGGCCCGTGGGTGCCGGACCCACCGCACAGGCAAACAGGAAGAGTTCCTTCCTCTGCCCCTGCGCCGGCGACGCCGGATGGGCCAAAGTCCGCGGCTGCCGGGCCGCACTTCCTGCTCCTGGCGGGGAGGAGCAGGGCTGGGGCAGCAGGAGCAGCCCCCCAGCACAGGGGCAAACCCCCCAAAATGGGGTCTAAGCCCCCTGGGGTGAACGGGGGGCTCTGAGCCCAGCCTTGCCACTGTCCCACCTGCAGCCTGGCCAGGGCCAGTGGGCAGGATCCGGCCCCAAGGACCCCACGGAACAGCACCCACAGTCCTTCCCCTGCTGAGAACAGGCAGGTTGTGACACATCTGGGGCCGTGCCCCGGCACCCCTGGCCTCTCCCCCGGGCGTCTCCCCCGGCTGTGGGGGGAGGAAGAAGGGGCTGCCTTTTCTTCCCAGCCTGATTTCCTTAGGAAACAAGGCTGCCGGGGCCAGCCACGCCACAGCCCCGGATCCGGCAGTGCAGCAGAAAGGCCTGGCTGGGGGGTACCCCCCAAATTCACCATCGCAAACAGCCCTGGGAGTGCTGGAAGAGCCTGCACCGGGAGCCCCAAGGGTGGGCTCAGCCCCGTACGAACCACCAGTGATCCCCCTTGGAGCCCTCCAGGGGTTCCCACCGCCATGACCCCCTGCCCGAACCCCTCTGAGCCCAGAGCCCCTGCCAGCACCCACCGGGGCCTCACGTCCTCGTGCCCAGCCAAGGGTGACGGCGGGCGCTGGATGCGGGCGCTGGATGCGGGCGCTCTCCCGGCTCCGGCCGGTTCTGTCGGCGGGTCCCACGGGCTGCAGCCGCCCCAATTCCCCGTTCTGGGGGGTCTCACGCCCCCCCCACGCCCTCAGGCCACCCCTGCGATGAGCTGTGTCCGGTCTCAGCCCGGCTGGGCGCTGGGTGGCCCCGGCGAGGGCAGCTTAGGCCCGGCCTGTGCCGGCACTCACAAAATGACTTCCCGGTTGGGAAACCACCGCTCGGCTCTGCGTCACCGGCGGGGTCTGGGGAGGGGGGGCCCACGGCGAGCCCCCCAGCATTGGGGGTCACCCACTCCAAGGGTGCTCACTGGGGTTCCCTAAAGCTCGGAAGGGAGACAGGGACACAGTGGGTGAGAGGCCGGGGGTGCCCCAGCTGTGGGACCCCCGGGATGGGGTGGCAAAGGGGGGGTTGAACCGCCTTAGAGTGGGATGGTCATGGCTGCGACCCCGGTCCTAGAAGGACTGAGATCCCCGGGGGTCCTGATAGGGCTCCGGGGGTCCTGATAGGGCTCCGGGGGTCCTGATGGGGTTCGGGAGTCCCAGCGGGGCTTGAGACCCCAGGGAGTCCTGGTGGGTCTGGGGACCCCACAGGTCCAGGCAAAGCTGGGGGGTCCCAGCAGAGCTTGGCACTGTGGTGGTCCTGATGGGGCTGGGGGGTCCTGGTGGGGTTGGGGGGTCCTGGCAGGGCTGGGGGTCTCGGGGGTCCTGGGGGTCCCGGTGGGACTCCCTGGTCCCACCAGGGCTGCA
>NW_020957759.1:1921-16108 GCF_003031625.1 Empidonax traillii | reverse complement strand
TGTGCGAGCCAGCGGAGAGTCCCCACGCCGGCCCGAGGCCAAGCTGAGCCACAGCTGGGCCCGTGGGTGCCGGACCCACCGCACAGGCAAACAGGAAGAGTTCCTTCCTCTGCCCCTGCGCCGGCGACGCCGGATGGGCCAAAGTCCGCGGCTGCCGGGCCGCACTTCCTGCTCCTGGCGGGGAGGAGCGGGGCTGGGGCAGCAGGAGCAGCCCCCCAGCACAGGGGTAACCCCCCCAAAATGGGGTCTAAGCCCCCTGGGGTGAACGGGGGGCTCCGAGCCCAGCCTTGCCACTGTCCCACCTGCAGCCTGGCCAGGGCCAGCGGGCAGGATCCGGCCCCAAGGACCCCACGGAACAGCACCCACAGCCCTTCCCCTGCTGAGAACAGGCAGGTTGTGACACATCTGGGGCCGTGCCCCGGCACCCCTGGCCTCTCCCCCGGGCCTCTCCCCCGGCTGTGGGGGGAGGAAGAAGGGGCTGCCTTTTCTTCCCAGCCTGATTTCCTTAGGAAACAAGGCTGCCGGGGCCAGCCACGCCACAGCCCCGGATCCGGCAGTGCAGCAGAAAGGCCTGGCTGGGGGGTACCCCCCAAATTCACCATCGCAAACAGCCCTGGGAGTGCTGGAAGAGCCTGCACCGGGAGCCCCAAGAGTGGGCTCAGCCCCGTACGAACCACCAGTGATCCCCCTTGGAGCCCTCCAGGGGTTCCCACCGCCATGACCCCCTGCCCGAACCCCTCTGAGCCCAGAGCCCCTGCCAGCACCCACCGGGGCCTCACGTCCTCGTGCCCAGCCAAGGGTGACGGCGGGCGCTGGATGCGGGCGCTGGATGTGGGCGCTCTCCCGGCTCCGGCCGGTTCTGTCGGCGGGTCCCACGGGCTGCAGCCGCCCCAATTCCCCGCTCTGGGGGGTCTCACGCCCCCCACACGCCCTCAGGCCACCCCTGCGATGAGCTGTGTCCGGTCTCAGCCCGGCTGGGCGCTGGGTGGCCCCGGCGAGGGCAGCTTAGGCCCGGCCTGTGCCGGCACTCACAAAATGACTTCCCGGTTGGGAAACCACCGCTCGGCTCTGCGTCACCGGCGGGGTCTGGGGAGGGGGGGCCCATGGCGAGACCCCAGCATTGGGGGTCACCCACTCCAAGGGTGCTCGCTGGGGTTCCCTAAAGCTCGGAAGGGAGACAGGGACACAGTGGGTGAGAGGCCGGGGGTGCCCCAGCTGTGGGACCCCCGGGATGGGGTGGCAAAGGGGGGGTTGAACCGCCTTAGAGTGGGATGGTCATGGCTGCGACCCCGGTCCTAGAAGGACTGAGATCCCCGGGGGTCCTGATAGTGCGGGGGGGGTCCTGATAGGGCTCCGGGGGTCCTGATGGGGTTCGGGAGTCCCAGCAGGGCTTGAGACCCCAGGGAGTCCTGGTGGGTCTGGGGACCCCACAGGTCCAGGCAAAGCTGGGGGGTCCCAGCAGAGCTTGGCACCGTGGTGGTCCTGATGGGGCTGGGGGGTCCTGGTGGGGTTGGGGGGTCCTGGCAGGGCTGGGGGTCTCGGGGGTCCTGGGGGTCCCGGTGGGACTCCCTGGTCCCACCAGGGCTGCAAAGGGGGGTCGTCCTGCCGCCCCTCTCCCGTTCCGGTGCCGCTCCCCGCCTTCCCACGGCGGTTTCGGGGGCCCTTCCGCGGGGTCGCACCCCCGTCCCGTCCCGTCCCGTCCCGTCCCGTCCCGTCCCGGTGGCGGCCCCATTACCTGCCCCGGCGCGGCTGCGGGTCCCGGTGTCCGGTTCGCGGCTGCCCCAGACGTGTTCCGGGGGTCCCGGTGCCGGTGCCTCCCTCCAAGCCTCAGGCGCGTCCCGGGGGTCCCTGTCCCGTTCCCGGTGCCGGTTCGCAGCCCCAGGCGTGGCTCGGGGGTCTCGTTCCCGGTGCCGTTGGCAGCCCCGGGGGTGTCCCGGGGGTCCCGGTGCCGCTCGCAGCCGCAGGGGTGGCCCGGGGGTCCCGCTCCGTGCCCGGTTCGCAGCCCCAGGCGTGGCCCGTGCGGACGCGGCGCAGCTCCCGCCGCCCGCCGCGGCCCCGACCGGGCACAGCGCCCTCCCTTGGGCCCCGCCGGCACTGCAGGGGGGTCCCAGCGGGGCTGGGGGGTCCCCGGAGCCCTGGGGGGTCCCCGGAGCCCTGGGAGCGCTAGGGGTCCCCGCGGTCCCACCGGGGACTGGGGAGTCCTGGGGTGCCAGTACTGGGGGTTCTCGGGGTCCTGGAAGGGCTGGGGGTGCCCAGCAAGACTGCGATCCCCACCAAGTGCTGGTTGTGCTCCCATTTGCCCCCCGAGCCTTATTCCCGCTTTTTCCGTGGATATGCCGGAGCCATTGGGGGACTGAAGCACCCAAAGGCCCTAGGTCCCTTCCTGGAGAGGGACGTGGTAGTTTGGGGTTGTCACCCGTGAGCCACCGCTCTGAGCAGGTGACAGAGACCCCGAAGAGAAGCACATGGGTGACATCCAGCTCCCTGTGGAGCTGCTCAGCCAAGCTGCCCCCCAAGGCCTGGGGGAACCCCAAAACCAGCAGCTCGACCCCTTGGAGGGACCCACATCCTGCCATCATCCCCAGTTGGAATTTTCCCGCTGCCGGGTGCTGGTGGGGCCGAGCTGAGCCTGAGGGTCTATTTTGGAGCAGCAACGTGGGATCCTCTTGGGCCATGACAGCAGAGGGGAGGAGGAGGAGGAGGAGGAGGCAGAAATAGCCTGGCTGCAGGCCGAGTGCTGGCACAACCAGCTGCACACAGGGAACCAGGGAATGGGGAGGAAAAGGGAGGAAAAAAACCCTAAAGCCCTGAAGGAATGTTGATCTCAGGCAAAGCCCAGGGAGAGGAGGGCAAGAGCTCACCTCTTAGGGCTGTGGATCTGGCCTGTGCCCCTCCCAAAAAGGGTTTTTTGGGTGCCAGGGCAGGAGATTCCCTGGTCTGAGGGGTTGCATTGGGGTTTTCTTCACTGTCCCTCTGACGCTGGATCAGCCCAGGGTGGGAACTGGGGGCAGCAGAGGTGCCCCCTCCCCGGTTTGCAGCCCCCCCCCTCAGCCCTGGCACTGATGCCAGCTTTGGGTGTCTCCCTCCATTTCCAGCTCCACGTCTGCCTTCGGACACAAAGCCGGGATATTTTTGCCGTGTGGCCTCAGGACCAAATACTCACAGTCTCAGCCATCAGAAAAAACGCCTTTTCCAGGTTTTTTTGGAACCAAATGTCCCCGTACCCTCCCAAGGTTTTGGGGGTACCCAGCACCTGTTCCTCTGCCTGCAGGTAAAGGAAATATTTGTCACCTCCACGGAGAGCGAAAACGCCCCGTTATCCCCCCACTCCAAAAAAAAAACCCCCAATCACAGCTGAAGGTTTCAGGAGCCATCTGGGAATTTGACATCTCCTTATCTCGGGGGGTCCAGCGCGCAGGATCCCCCCCGAGCCTCCGCCCCCGCCGTCCTCCCCCTCCCCGGCGCGGGTGGGAGCCGCTGACTCATCTGCCACCATCATCATCCCCCCCTCCCCGAGGAGGGCGATCCGAGGGGCTGCATTGCAGACCCAGCCGCGCCCGCAGACAAAAGCCACGCCGCAAAGCTCCCGCGGCTCCCCCGGCACTCAGAGCACCGAGAGCATCACCCCGCCAGCCGGCCCGCACAGGTAAGGGATGCGGCCAGGAGGGACGGACACCAAAGAGGATGCTCTTTTTGGCTGGTTTGGGTTTTTTTTTTTTTTTCGGAAGAGATTTGGGTGGAAGGGGGTGGTGTTGGAGTGTTATTTTCTCGGGGGAAATAAGTAACAGCCAGAGGGGATTTGAGAGGATAAAAGGTGGTTTTGCTTCCATGGGATGAGCAGACCCCGCTGATCCCGTGCGAAACGCTCTTTCTTAGGGGTGACACGCGACACGGGAGGGCTTTTCCCCCACATTTGTTCCCTTTTATATTGAATTGATATATTTGAATATATTTGAATATTTTACTTGTCACTTAACTCCCTTAACCCCCCCATGTCACTAAATTCCCTTTTACCCCCTCTTGTCCCTAAATTCCATTTTTCTCCCCTTTGAAGCCTTAAAATCCATGTCCACAACACCCATCACCATTAAAATAATTCGCTGCTGTTGTGCAGCAAGGAACCCAGGGGTGGATCCCCAGGGACCCATCCCCAGGGATAAATCCCTAGGGAAGAGACCCTTTGGAAGCCCCGTGGCTCGGTTTCCCCTGAAGGAGTGGCACAGGAGCCTTTCGTTGCCTCAGAGTGGCATTGGGAATCTCAAATTTAGCAGCTGCTCATCAGCACAGACAGGGCACGGCCCGAGGTATGCCTGAGTCATCTTTGGAATTCTGCTTTCCATGGCTTAAAGCAGGGGGAAAAGCGGGGAAAAGGAGGCTGTGTTGGGTTATTCTGATTTTTCCCCACCTCCAACTGAGGTGAGTGACATAATCCTGCCAGGGAAAAGCCAGGCAGTGACTCAGCTGATCCGTCTCCTCCTGCTCTTTCCCACTCCTCGGTGGATCGGGGCGGGGCTGCGGGGGGAATTCAGCATGGCAGGGATGGGTGGGGTGTGCTGGGAATACCGAGCCATGCTGCTTCCAGCCTTTTCCAGAGGGTTCTGGCACAGCCCCCGGGCGATGCAGTGGAGGGGGGGACGTGCAGGGACCCCCCCTCATTGCCCGGCACGGGGAAAGGGAGAGACCCTTGTGTGCAGTCTCATGGAAATCCAGGTCGTTGGGATGCTGTTTTCCCTCCCTCCCAGCAGAGCAGGACGTGGGGGACACCCCAGAAGGGATTTCAGGAGGAGCAGGTCCCCAGCCTGTCCTTCCCTCCCGGGCTTTGTTTGGATGGGGGCTGCGACCCAGGCCGTGGGTAAAGCTTTGGCAGGGCTCAGATCTGCAGTTGGGCCCGGCCTGGAGTCCAACCTGCACAACCCCATGCTCTCCCCAGCCAGCAGACTGATTCTGGGGGGTGTCTCATGGGGCTGAGTCAATGTGGGCAACACCTGAGATTTTCAGCCACTTGGAGGCCGCTGCTGAGTGCTGGTCGAGCTTTTCCCCCCCTGTCCTCTCGCCCTGCCCCTCCAGAGCGCCAGGATGCTGGACACCATGAGCAGCCAGTACGACTCCTTCATCTACTGGAGGATGCCGATCCCGAGGCTGGACGTGGCGGAGCTGGAGGGGCTGGGGCTCGCAGACATGGCCCTCTACAAGCCCAAGGCAGGGCTGGGCCAGCGGGAGCGGCTCAGCCAGGACCTGTCCCCGGAGGAGGAGGACACCCTGCTGCCGTTCAACACCTTCAACTTCTGGCGGGCTCCCATCGCCAGCATCAGCTCCTTAGATTTCGATCTAATCTGAAGCCCTCCCTGCCCCTCCTCACCCCTCCCTGCTCTCCCCCTCTCCGCCAGGGTTTGGTTTTCTCGTCACTTGGGGGGTTGTCGGGTTGGTTTTTGTTCGTTTCTGGGCGGTTCTGCCATCGCTAATTAACTCAGCAGTTCACCGTGGGCTCGAGGCTGATGGGCTCCCCGAAAAACCTCCAGCCCCACCCCACTCCTCCCCCTTTCCCTCCCTTCTTGGCGCTGGAATCGCAACGGTGCAAGGAGGGGGGAACGACACCGGGGGGCAAATACGAGGGGAGGGGGCAGAAAGAGCCCCCCCTGCTGCCCCTCTCCATGTCTGGGAGGTCCTGGGGGGTGTTGGTGTGACCGTGGGTGTCCCCGCCCTGTGTGACACGTTTTCACCTCATTCCTCCCGTGCTGTTTTAAGAACACTCATTTGTGCAGTCGGGGCGGTGGGAATTGATCCTCTGCGTTCCCCTGACCCAGTTTCTCCCAAATCTGCCTCATTCCTTACCCTTCCCCTCAGGAATTCGAGGTGGAAGAGGCAGGGATGTGCCCAGGGTACCAGCTTGAGCCCAAGCAGAAAAAAATGATGTCCAGGAGGGTAAATACACATGGAAATGCTCTGACCTTGCTGGGTGGGGTCAAGGCTGGGCGTCCACTGCCTCAAATTTGATTTTTTTCTTTCATCTTTTTATGCCTCATGTGCTTTATTCCCGGTGTGGCTCCTGGCTGGGGCAGACACCAGGCACATCGTGGGGTCTGTGACAGGGGCTGAGCTGAAAGAGAAGATGGAGAATTTAGTTCGATCCTCCCCCCAGATGGAAATATTTCAGATTTCCTACCCAATTAATCAACCACTTTAAAAACAACCAAAAAATGCTGCATTTGCTCAAGTGGAAGCCTTGAGTTTTCTTCGGGGAGATTTTTCACCTGCTGAGGTTTATTTCTGAGCATCATCTCAAAATGGGGGGAAGAAAAACCCAATTTAAACAGTTATTTCCACCCCCCCTAAGATTGTTTTTCTGGGATTGGTTTGTCTTCTTGAGTGTGCTTTTTTTGGGTTTGATTGGGGTGAAGTGATGTGGAGCATCCCAAAATTGTCCTGAGAGCTGGGGGGTTACGTGGCTGGGGGCAGGCCGAGGCAGCACTTCGAAAGTGCCACAAATAGGCAGAAGTTGGAAAAAAAAAATCTGCATTCTACTGTGAAAATGGAATGCAGCTCTCCTGTAATCTCCAGAAATAACCAAGTGTGCTGATTTTGAACCATCCATGTAAAAACAGAGGTGAAAAATGTGAATTCTCCTCTACAGAGTTGTTTGACTTCTGTGTTCCCAGCTGGGAAAACCTGCAGGAGAAGTATTTATTACGAACCTTAAATAAAATCGGCTAAAAACATACACATTCCTGTGGACATGTAAACTGGCACCAAGTTCTGTGGATTTAAGTTGTTTTAAATCTTTTTATGGTGAGCTGAGAACTGACCCCTGTGTCTTTGCTGTGGAGGACTTAGGTGTGGAAAAGCTAAGCCTAAAGGATTAATTTAAGAACATTAAGGATATTATTTACACTTCAGCTTTTACAAGCCCCACAGGAAAACACCCCAGGGAAGAAGGAGGCCCCAGACTCCCGAATTTACCGCAAAAAAGGGCATTTTGAGTGGGCCAGGGGCACCTGAGAGTGAGGAGAGGGGGGTCCAGCATGCTGAGGGGGCCTCAATCTTAAGAAACTCAGAGGGGACTGATACACACATATGTATATCTAAATATACATGTACATTTATTGACACTGACCTATCGAGGGGCCCAGGGCTCTGTAAAACACCAAACTCCCCACTCGCCTCAGGGAGGCGCCGCCGCCATTTTATATTTGGCGCCAAAAGGCCCCTGAGGGAACTACCCGTAAGATCACACCCTCTGCGTATTGATATCCTTCCGCCAGAGAAAAATACTCCCCTCCAGGGCTCCCCCGTCACCCGACGGGGGCGGGGGGAAGGTGACGGAGAAAAGAAGGAGAAATTCTCAAATTCCACACAAATTCCTCCGAGACAGAACGCGGGGAGGGCCAGCCCGCCCTTCCTCCTCCGCCGGCGCGGCGCGGACTCTTTTATCGCCGCTGAGTTATCCTTCCGCCACCACCGCCTCCCGGTCTGGCAGCCGGGGCCGCCATTTTGTGAGGCCGCGCGAAAGGGGCGGGAGCGGCGGCGAAAGGGGCGGACCCGAGAGCTGTGGGAGTGGGGCCGGGGCGGACTGAGGGGACTGCGGGAGAGCCCTCCGTGAGGGGGTTCAGGGGACCCTCTGTAGGGGGTGGTCTTGGGGGTCTGAGGAGGGGGGACCCCCATGAGGGAAGGGGATGGGGGGACCCTCTGAGAGGGATGATCTTGGGCATCTGAGGCTGGGGAATCACTGTGAGGGGGTTCAGGGGACCCCTCCGTGAAGGAGGAGTTTGGGGGACCTACAGAGGGGGGCGATCTTGGGGTACTGAGGAGGGGGATCTCCCATGAGGGAAGGGGTTGGGGGACCCTCTGTGAGGGAGGTCTTGGGGGTCTGAGGAGGGGGCACCCCCGTGGGATGGTTCAGGGCCCATGACAGGAGTTGGAACGAGATGATTTTTAAAGGTCCCTTCCAACTGATACCGTTGAATGCTTCCAAGGATGCTAAATGCCAGGGGAAGAGTGGCATATGTATCCCTGATCCCACTGTTTCCCAGGAAACGCTGCAGAACCAGGTGGAGACTCATCCGCAGAGAACAAACCCCAGCACCGTGGCTCTCACCTCACCCTTCATTCTCACCGCTCTCATCCCTTCAGCAGGCGCCAAAACCACCTCAGGTAAGGTTTTGTGGTGCCTTGAGGGGGAAAATCTTGGGGGAAAAAAAAAAAAATCTAGTGTCCCTCACCAACCAGTAGAGGGCAGATGGATATTTAGTAAAGAGAAAGCACTGAAATGCAGCCAAACACGCCCAGCTGCTGCTTCCTGCCCCGGGATGTTTTTACCACGGGAGGTAACAGAGGAGATTCCTACAACTGGTGTAAACAGAGGTGGTTCCAGTGCTGCTGAGGGGCTGCTCACTTCACTGCAGGTTTTGAGTGAGTGTTTTGCTGTTTTAGACCTTCTCCTGGTGGGAATTCAGCCCTTTGGTCGGAATAGTTTTCCCTTTTTCCATCCCTTTGGTGTGGAAATCGATCTCATTCCCTCTCTGCCTCTGTTTCACTTTGGTCCACTTGTCTGGTGGATCCCTCTTGAGTCCGGTGGATCCCTCTAAGTCCCTTGGATCCACGAGTCCCTCGGATCCATCCAGGCTCTGTGGCTGAACAGGATCTCCTTGCAAATCCCCACCTCTCCTTTCCGTAATCCCCTTTTCCAGTGCCACCACATGCCACCCCCACACGTGGGACTGCCTAAGATATCCCAGGATTTTCCCTCTAAGACAGTTCCAACGTCAGTCAGAGCTTGGAAACGACCCGTGTTGGGCCTTGTCAGGAGGAATTTCTTATTTCCCAGGAGATGGCATCAGTAACCACCCTAATCTCAACAAAAATCCCCAATTTGACACTCCCAGATAATGATTTTCCCTTCTGTCTCTTCTGTTTTTGAGTAGGAACAAGGACCTTCAGCTGGGCTGAAGGTTGTGAGGTGCTGAAGTCTCTAAGCCTGTGGTGTTTTCACCTGCCAGACCAAGTATTGTATGAAAATAAACCTGATAAACTGGGTAAAATCAGGTGAAAAAGAGAGAAAACGGCTTGCAAGGGTTAAATCAGGAGAACTTTAGGTGAACTTCCCTCTATGTGCTCATAATCTCTTCATCTACGCTGGCCATGAGGAACAGGATCTCTTTTTTTCCCCTTTTTTAAAGAGGAATTGTGGGTTCCCCGCACTGAGCTTGCGCCCATTTAGGTAATTTCCTGCTCCATTCTCCCCAGGTCTGCGTTGAATGGGAGCTACTGCGGTCAATTGGAGGAAGAAACATTGTTTTTGGGTTTGTTTATCTCGTTTGGATCCGTGTGCCCCGCAGGGGACCTGTTTTTGCAGTCAGGGGGGAGCAGGGAGGGCCCTGCTGAAATCCAGTGGCCAAGCCGGGCAGCAAAGGGGCTGAGAGGGGCCTTATTTCAGGGAAGGCAGATGATAATAATAAATACTTGGGTTATTTATTTATTTATTTAATCACAGTAGAGACTAAATAAAACGACCAGCGGTGGATCCCAAAGGAAATAAGTGGATTTTTATTAACCACCGTGTTTGGACACCACTCTTTGTTGTCCTTGATGTACTTTAACAGCCATTTAAAAAATAACTAAGGAACGTGGAAGCCCAGGCCTGCAGGACGGGGCTTGACTTTAACGAACAAACCCCAATAAATAGTTTGGAATTAATTCATTTCCGATCTTTTTGGGGCTCTGGTAATTTGTTCTCGGAGAAGGGTTTGTGTTGTCTGGTTTGTGTTTTTTCTTTAATCATCTCTTATGCTGTGCCTGACCTTTAATTAACTCCCAATTTGGGAGTTTGATAAAGTGGAGGTTTATCTAATCCCTTCACTTCCCAGTTCCGTTCCTTTCCCCGAAGCCAAGCACTCTTTTCCTGCCATCCAGAGACAAGTCATTTAAATTCTTGAGGCTGCTGGTGCCACCCCGCTGATTCCTTGACCTGTGGTGCTGGAGTGTTTTCCTGTCTGGCACCAGCAGCGGGTCAGATCCCGGTTTCCTGCGCTGGGAGCAGGATGCAGCCAAGGGAAGGGCCATGGAAGGAAGCTTTGCAGAGCCAGGGCTGCTCAGCAGCTGCCTCCAGCTCCAGGGTGCTTGGTTTGCGGGCTGGTCCTTAGGAATTCACACAAAACAAACCCATGAGGGTTGGAAAAGACCTGCAGGGTCGCCCACCCGACCTTCAGATGGACCTGGTGCTCTCTGGGGAGTGTTTTGGACCTTCAGACCGTGCTGGTTTTACCCCAAAATCCCGGTTCTGCTGAGGTGCAGGGACGTTGTTTTCTTTTTCCTGCCGGCACTTGCTGCGTTCCCACATTGTTTGCCGTGATCCCAGGAGCCTCCAGCCGCACACTCGAGCTTTTCCCTTCGCTTTCTATTCCAGGAAGAGAGAAGGAAACCCTGGCTCTGCTCTCTTGGCGTTTGCTTTCTTCCCCGAGGTGGGACGGGGGAAGTGCTGGGAGCAGAAGGCTCTGTGGGTTCTGCCCACCCTGGGGCTGGTGGCGTGTCCTTGTCACCGTCCCTGGAGCAGCCTCCCAGCACCCTCACCTTTGGGATGCAGTCCCAAAGGGAGACATCCCAGCTGCCCGTCACTCCCGTTGGGGCTGTGGCTGCTGCTGGGTTAACCGTGCCCGGGAATTCCGGGTGACTGGGGGTGGTGAAATCACCCTGCCACGGTTTGTTTGTTCCCTGAGAACCCAACGCCCTCGGGAGCAGAAATGCCAAGTGGGCCCTTGGCAGGGACTGTTCTGTCCTGTCCCAGCCTGGGAGTAAATCCCTGAACCGATGAAACCACGGCCAGAATCATCCCGGAATTGATCCCAAACTTGATTAACTTTGGGGCAGGAAAAGAGAATTAGGAAGCAGAGCAGCTCTTTAACACACACACCCACACACACACAGAGGTTACATCAGTCCTGTCTGTTTCCAGACTTGCCCTGCTGAAAAACAATTTTCTGAAGCTGTTAATTATTTGCCAAATTACTACAAATCATTCCTGGCTTGGGACCCGTCGGGGACACAAAGGGGGAACTGTTGAGGTGGCACCACCTTCAGTCCCTCACAAGGATCTTTCTCCTCCCCGCTTGGCCAAATTTGGCCTTCCCAAAGCGAAAACTCATGTCTACAGATTAAAAAATGTTTATTCCCTGGAAATTTGCATGTGCTCAAAGCTGCTTGGGAGCTTAGGGACGGGAATTATCCCAAAGAACTTCCTATTCCTCAAGTTCACCCTGTCTGGGCTGGAAGTTGCATTATTGAGGCATCAAAATGAGACTTTTTTTCTCACAAGTTTTTGGTTTGGGTTTTTTTTAAGATGCAAATTTTTGGATTCTGTTGTTGGGTATTTCAGCCTCGGACTTGTCAGGCCACCTCTTTTCCCCTCAAAGCCCATCTGCTGCTCTGACAGTTTGGGAAAACCCCAGGCCACAGCTCTGTGTCACCGATCGCCCCCTGATTTTCCAGTTCTGACTGTACCTGTGGTTTTCACTGGGGCAGGATTTAGGATTTCCTGCAGGAGCTGGGACCTGATCCAAGTCTCAGCAATAAAGCAGCAGGAACGGCTCCTCATCCCTCTTTGGGGAGGGAAAATCTCAGTTCCCTCCCAGCTTTTCATCACCAACAAATCTTTATTTTCCTTCCAACCTTCCCGTCCAGCCAGGTGGGATCAGAGCTGAGCTCCCCCACTCCCTGTGGGATCACCCCCCAGCCTCCTGTGTCCCGGTTACCTCTGTTTCCATGCTGGGAATGGATCAGCCCCCTCCCAATCCTGGTGTTTGCAGAGGGAAATAACTCCGATTTTCCCCGTTTTTGGTTAAATTTGGGGCTGTTCCAAGCAGCCCTGACCCCCCCCCCCCCTCCTGCCCTGCCAAAAGGAGCTTTTAAACCTTGACCTGGAGAGATCAGAAGCTTTTCCCCAAAATTCCTCCTGGCCAGGTGACCTGACGGCTTATTCTGGGATGTCAATACCTGCATTGTTGGGAACAGGGAGAAATCCCTGGGTGCTGGATTAGTGCTGAGCTGCCTGGGAATTCCAGCCCCAGCACAGACTTTGTGCGAGAACCTGCAAATCCCGGGGACCAGAGCTGGGACCTCCCAAAAAACCACTCCTGGGCTGTTGCTTTAAACATTTTTGGAGCTGTGGGAGGGATTTCTTTTTTTCCTTTTATCCATGTTTTTGTCTTCCAGGACTAGGAGTTCCCCAAAACTTTGCTAATTTGGGTCTGTTTGAACTAAAAAAATCGATAATTTGGGCCTTCTTTGAACAAGGAATCTGCATCAGGTGATTCAAACCAGATGAGTCCAGGCAGATTCTAATGCTGGGAGTTCTTCATGGATTTAAAGGACACTGTCAACTTCAGGTTTTACCCTTCTGCCTGAAATTTGTGCTGTTATTTGTAAATGTGAGAAGTTTGGAGCTGTTCATGCTGTGCCTTCCCCGCTCGGTCATTGCCACCCTTCCCACCCCCAAAAAGAGGTGATTTTTACCAAAAAAATCCCTTCAGCCGGGAAAGAAACTTCCCCTGTGCAGGAGGAAATGAAAAATAGTGCAGGGGGTTCGTGGGAACCGATTTGGGTTGTTTTGGGGTCATTTTCGGAAGAAATGAAGCTGTGAGTGGTGGTGCCCTTTTAGGGGGGGGAATCCCCTCATTTCAGTATCCGTGGACAGAATGTGCCCAAAACTGAGGAGAATTTGAGCTCTGCCTGGAATTCAAACCCTGGCTGATCCTCAGCTCCTCCCCAGAAAAAAACAAAGCAAACCAGAACAACGAGGTTTTTAAGCCCAAGGCGGCATTTTTTGGGTCAGTAAATTCCCTCCCCCGGGAATCTGGGCCGGAATCTGTGCTGGGTCAGGGCTTCTGCTGCCCAAGCCTGGCATCCCATGCCATGCCATGCCATGCCATGCCATGCCATGCCATGCCATGCCATGCCATGCCATGCCATCCCATCCCATCCCATCCCATCCCATCCCATCCCATCCCATCCCATCCCACCCCACCCCTGCTGTGGGGGCAGGACTGCCCCCCTCTGGGGGTGACTGACCCATTTTGGGGGTGACTGACCCACTCTAGGGGTCATTAACCCACTCTGGGGGTCGTTAATTAGACCTGTGTTTCCCTCCTGGTCGCAGTGACCAGCTTGAAGATGTCCCTGTTGTCCCCAAATCCCTGTAGATCCGGGTGGGATGAGCAGAGGAAACCCCCAAATCCATCCTCACAGACCTGGGCAGGCTGAGCGTGAGGTGCCCTCCCCCCTCCCCCCTTTCCTACTGAGGGAAAACGGTTGAAAAAGCAGAAATTTCACCATTTATGTTGGTTTTTTGGTGCTGTATTTTTTAATAAAATCCCATGCCGTGCATGGCCACGGCCCAGCCCTGCTCCTACACGGTAGGACCAGGAGTGTCACCCCTCCCTGGAGTCCCTTGAGGAGGGTGGGGGAAAGGAGGACAGGAGCTCCCACCCCCCCTTCCCCAGAGCAGAAAATAAATTAGAAAGGATCAAAAAAGGCCCCCAAACCCTGGGAAATTGGGGACATGGAGAGCTTGTCGCTGCAGGTTAGGGATGTGGGGTCCCCCCGTCACCTCTGTGGGGTCAGCTGGGGAACGTGGGGACCCCAAAAACCTCTGTGGAGGACACAGGAACTCCCCATCACCACGGGCTGAGAGCTGGGGGGGCTCAGGGGTCCCCTTGGACAGGGAGATGGGGGGACCCCCACTGGGGCAGTCCCGGGGACCCTCCCACAGGGCAGGGGCTTGCCTGGGGGTCCCCCTCCTGCAGTTGGGGGGTCTCCCACGGGCACTGGGGAGCAGAGTGTCCCTTGGGGGGTCTCAGGCCCACCCGGGGGGGTCTCAGGGCCGCCCGGGCGCCGCGGGCAGCAGGAGGGGCTTGGGGAGCAGGGGGGGCTTCATGGACAGGGAGCGCTCGAGGGGGCCGTGCCGGGGGCCCCAGGGCGGCCCCCCCGTGCCCAGCGAGTGCATGCGGGTGAGCCCCCGGGCCGGGCCCCTCCCGGGGGGACTCGTGGGGGTCCCCCCCAGTGACAGGCTCTGGGCCAGCGGCCGCCGGGGCGGGGGGGGGCTGTCGGGGGGCACGTCCAGGCGCAGGGGGGCCCTGTCGTGGGGGGCCAGGGCGGGAGCCCCCCTCGCGAACAGCCCACGGGGCTGCACCCGGTTGGCGC
>NW_020957759.1:0-1709 GCF_003031625.1 Empidonax traillii | reverse complement strand
TACTGGGGGGGGGCACAGCCCAGCCCGGGCCCCCCGGACCCCCCTGCGGCCGCTGCAGCGGCTCCCCCCGTGGGGCTCTGGGCGGGGGGCCCGGCCCGGGGGGCTCCGGGCACCCCAGGGCGCTGAGCTGGGCGCTCTGGTGGCCGCGTCGGGGCTCCGGCGCCCGCTCCCGGGGGGTCTTGGCCGGGGGCTGTGGGGTGGGCTCGGGGGTGGGCAGCTCGGGGGGATCCCGAGGCAGCGCAGGGTACAGGCGGGGCACGGGCGGCTGGGCGGGGGTCCGCGGGGTCGGGGGGGGCTCCGGGGGAGCCTTGGGGACGGCGGGGCGGTGGCAGCAGGTGGCCACCAGCCCAGCCCCCAGGGCCCCCAGGATGAAGGCGCCCAGCACGCAGCCCACCAGCACCGGCACCGGCACCGTCAGCGCGGCCCCCGGCCCGGGGTGCCGCACCCCTGCGGGACCACCTGTCACCACCGACTGCGGGGGTCTGCACCCCCACAGCCCCCCCGCTACCCCTCACACCTTGGCGACCCTCTCTCTGGCTCCTCCTGTCCCTCGGGTCCCCCTCCCACCCCTGGAGTCCCCTTCCTGTCCCTGGGGCCCCCACCCCAGGGTCCTTCTCCTTCCCGGGAGTCCCTCTCCCATTCCTGGGGTCTCTTTCCTGGCCCTGGGGGTCCCTTACTTGTCTCTGGGGTGTGTCTCCCCCTCCACAGAGTCCCTGCCCCTCCCCAGTCCTTGGAGTCCCCTGCTCCTATCCCCGGGGTCCCTCCTGCTCCCTGGGACCCCTCCCCAGGCCTGGGACCCCTCCCCAGCCCTCTCCCCCCTCCCCAGGGTCCCCAGCTGGTGTCACTGACCATGGGCCAGGTCCTCGTCCTCGTCCCCGTCTTGCCCCACAGCTGGTGCCTCTGTGGGAGCACAGCAGGGTCAGGCCAGGCCCCTGTGTCCCCTGTGTCCCCTGTGTCCCCTGGAGCACCCCCCGTGTCCCCTCAGTGTCTTCCCCATCCTCCGGCATCACCCCCGTGTGCCAGGGCCATATTCCCAGCGTCCCCCGTGTCCTCCCACTTCACCTTGGCAGGTCCCGCTGATCCCGAGGGATCCTTCCACGTCCTGCTGGAAGCCGCTCCTGGGGCACACGGAGGGGACATCACCCTGTGTCCCCATGTGTCCCCCAGGAGATCGGGGGGCACCCCCAGGAGGGGCGACACTCACGGCAGGTCCTCGGAGAAGGGGACGCAGCCCTCGGGGGGCAGCCAGACACAGTAGGGGTCCCGGGCAGCCAGGCAGCTCCTGTGGGACACGGGATGGAGCGACCCTCGCACAGTCCTGGGCCTCTTTACCCCCCTCCCCGTGCCCCCCGTGCCCCCCTCACCTGCGGCAGGTGCCGTGGCGGTGACAGCGGCTCAGGGGCAGCCGCACGAGGCACCCGGCGAAGGCCACGAGGAGCTCCTGGCCCGGCGGGTGCAGCTCCAGCCCCAGCACCCGGCTGGGGACCCCTGAGCCCCCCGGGACCCGGCACCTGCACCCCGACAGTGCCCGGGGTGAGTGAGCCCACCCTGGCACCCACAGCCCCCACAGACCCCCAGAACCTGCACCCCAACAGTGCCCGGGGTGAGTGAGCCCACCCTGGCACCCACAGCCCCCACAGACCCCAACAGTGCCCGGGGTGAGTGAGCCCACCCTGGCACCCACAGCCCCCACAGACCCCCAGAACCTG
>NW_020957758.1:0-21672 GCF_003031625.1 Empidonax traillii | reverse complement strand
ATCTCTGTCTACCAGCTCCAGAGGCCAGTTGCCTTGAGGGCCACCTGTCTTACTGGTAAAAACTGAGGCAAAGTAGGTGTTAAGTACCTCAGCCTTCTCCTCATCTCTATTAACTATGTTTCCCTCCAAGTCCATCAAAGAATGGAGGTTTTCTTTGCCCCTCCTTCTGTTATTAATGTATTTATAGAAGGACTTTTTGATATCCTTAACAGAAGTGGCCAATTTAACTTCAAATTGCGCTTTTGCATCCCTGATTTTCTTTCTGCATGATCTAGCTGTCTTCCTGAATTCTTCGTAAGTAGTCAGCCCTTTCTTCCATAGTTGGTAAACTCTCTTTTTATCCCTGATTTCCTTCAGAATCCCCCTGTTTAACCAAGCTGGTTGTCTTTCCCGCCAGCTTGCCTTTCGGCACACCGGTACAGCCTGTTCCTGTGCTCTCAAAACTTCCTGCTTGAAGCACATCCATCCCTCCTGAACCCCCTTGTTTTTAAGGGTTGTTTCCCAGGGTATGCTCTGCTTAGTTGACAGACAACTGTTTTAAGAACTTGCACAATTTAAACTAAATTTACTTACCAGACCTCCTGTCACAACATTATTGTATTTCTTTCATAACTAATGATCACAAAATGCTATGCTAGACATTTGTATGGCATGTTGGAAGCTACTCACTCTCGCAAGTGAAACAGATCACCCAACATACCATGAGTGAGTACTCCACACGGATTATACTACAGTCAAGGATTGAAGGGGAAACAGGTGGAATTTTCAACTGTTTGCCATTCCAGGTTTCTGTTTTGCCAGATGACAAGGATTCCCCGCGGAGGTTGGCAACAAGCTGTTTGACTTCCTTCATTTTCCCTTTAGCATAGAATGCCTGTGTTTGGTAAATGGTTGCCTTTGGCACCACCATACGAGAAGAGCAATTCTCAATCTCAGCAAAGATCTGAATTGATTCACCTGAAACCAAAAATATCAAAAGTACCAAACAAACACATCAGAATTTCAAGTTCTCTTTATATTTACAAGGCAGCTTAAGCAAACTTTCACATTCTTTATACTGTTATAATGATGCTGCTACCACTGCTCTACCTGAAAAACTCCCACATCCACTGATGCTAATGGAAACAAGATCTCCATGAGCTGTTCTAAAAGGAAAAAGAAAAAACCCAACACACACAAAAAAATACCAGTCTAATAGATGAGGTCCTTGAACAATCTAGAGATACAAGTAGCGCTGTCTTAGTAAACAGAGTATACTGAGAAGATTGCTAAATGCAGACTGATGTGGTAAAAATATCCTTAATGTTTCATTTATATAAAAACAGTAAGTATGGACTCTGGCTTTAAAAAGGAAGAAAAGACATATCCTATAATCAATTCTATCACATACCTGGGGTGTAGCCCTTTCTTTCAATTTTGGCACTTAAAGATATTGGGCCTGAGGTACAAAGCCAGCAACACAGAGTCTTTTCTTTTGTGCCTGCTTGGGGTGACTGCAAGAAGAGGAAAAGTATTGTCCATCAAATTAGGAGCTCCATGAATCCCTTCAGGTATTTAAAGCAACATAGGAAAATAATAATTTTCATAATGTGCTTATTATTACATATTTTGATAAACAAAGCTACTTTGATAGGAAAAGTCTCAAGCAATTTAAACAGCATTATGTAGATACAAAGTTTGTCCTAATTCCACTGCTGTATTAGTATTGCTTTTTCTGCAATCCTCCACACTACAGACACAATTAAAACAATACTAAAAAAAAAATACTGTATAGCTTAAAACAAAAGGCTTCATAGCCTACACATCTCAACATAATGCTGCAGAGCTTTTCATTTAACTAACAGTAAATAAGAACATCTTCACACTTTCCATTAAGCTGCATTTCAGAAAAAAAAATAACTAAGCTAAACTACTGTAATCTTGACTCCTGCTATTTCCTCTGCTTCTGAACGATCCTGTTTCATCTATGTTACAAAGACTTATTTTACACAACACCAGGATTTAGGGCTTGATCGAAAGCCTATTAAAGTCAAATGAGAGACCTTCGATTTTCACGGAGTTTGTGCAAGGTCCTTTTGCAAGTCAATTTTTTGCCCATACACACAAGAAACCTGTTTCAATGGACTTCTAAATTGTTTTCCCCTCCAGATTAAAATTTGAGAAAGGGATAAAATAAAGGATTATTAGGCCAGACTTAAATCCTCACTGGAAGCAGTTGAGGTATTAAAGTTATTAAAATAAAATGAAATTTCAGGAAAGGATTATACAGAATTGTGGTAATTTCTCCACATCAGTAGAAAAATTATTCATATGGAAATTATCAGTTATGCACTGCAGCAAATTTTTTTACTTTGCATGTTTAAGTTAGCAGTCCCTCACTAAAATATTAAGACTTCCGTTGTTCTTTCATAGATTATTCTTTATTTATAATTGAAGAGGAACAGTTCACCAAATTTTCTTCCTTAATGAGAGTCTACAATTTAGTGGTATCAGTTTAGATTGACAAATGCATTTTATGTTTTGCAAAAAGCAAGCAACTCCAAGTGTAGGATAACTTAGCCTTCAAAATGCCAGCAATTGGAGCCTTGTTAAACTGATATAACACTTAAAAGAAGAGCTGTACTTAAACTAGCCAATAAATATTAGGTAAAGCTGCATGTTGATGTTGTTTCGGTTATTATACTTTATTTTTATGCCAGAAAAGGAATGAGGAATTCTGTCAGTTCTTACCAGTAACGAAGGAGTGTTGATATCTATATGTTCAAAGACTGTAAATTCCTTCTTTAATTTTACTGGCAGAAGCCAAGGCCTATGCAATTCAGCTTTCACCCAATAGCGCACACTGCCATGTCTGCCTTCGAATGAGGTAGCAAGTGGTCTGTGCAGGACAAAGGTCAAAGTTGAGTACAGTTTTTCTCTCATTCCAATAATGATGCAGTTGATCAGATTTGGAATTAGTATGTGGAACTGCTATTTTTAATGTATCATAGTAAGCATAACTTATTTGCAAAGTTTCCACATCTCAGAAAAACATAATGTTAAAGTTGGGAAAAAATATCATGTCCAATTCATTCAACAGTAGTTTAGTAGAAGTTTTAAGAATCAATTAAAGAATTGTACTAGAAAGTGCCAGAAGAATACACATTTCCTTTAGACTTAAGAGGTCATTTTCAAGTGTAGAATAAAGGGCTTTTTTTAAGGTCGAATTAGGACCACCAAAAAAAATTAGCATTAGTATCATCCAATTATTGTTTTGGACATTGTATTCTGTAAATAGCTGTGTATTATTTACTTGACTGGTATCTAAGTGGTTTAGCTATAACTGAGTGCTTTTGTAGTTTGTTTTGCCTTCAGTACGGTAGTTAAATATTTCAATTTAGAGTTCTGAATAGAGAGCTTTCGAGCATCGTCTAATTTTCCTTTACTCTGATGGGATCATTTAAAAATATATATATATATATATACATACACACACATATAAAAAAGATAAAGACTATTCTGCTCGGAACACTGAAAGAAAGTCCTTTTGGGGAGTTGGAAAAAAAAAAAAAAAAAGATGCAGAAAAGGACTTCAAACCTTTCAGCATTGCCCTTTTATCCTCTTCTCCCTCCTCCTTTCCCTCCCACCCCAACATCATAAGATGAAGAATGTAAGATTTTTATATTCCACTCATGTCCAGTTAACCGTAACTTGTTTTTTCCTAACATTTTCTGCCTTTAATCTCCAGGAAGAATTTTTATATTGCACTACGTTTGAAATGCATCATAATAAAAGATAAGTTATGGGCAAAGCTTCCCTCCCTAACTTCTATATCGAATAATACTACTTGTGCTATTACTTTACTAGAATGATTCTTTCTGCTACAGGTTTGACATCTCTACTTGCACATCTGAAATGTTTACTTTTCTTTTCTTAATAACGCAAATGAAAGAATTTTCAAATCAGCCTACAATGTTTCATCCTGCCCCAGTATCCTTTAAAGCCAAATCAGTAAGGCCAGTCAGCATATTGTTTTTTTCACTATTGCTTTGCATTTGGTTGCAGTGGGTCTGGCTGGGATGGAGTTAACTTTCCTCATAACAGCCCCTATAGTGGGGCAGAGGACTATGGCTTTTGTTTTTTCTTCTTAAACTGCCTTTATCTCGACCCACAAGCTTGTCCATCTTATTTTCTCCCCCTGCCCTGTTGATGAGGAGGAATGAGAGAGCAACTGCATGGAGAGCTGGCTGGCAGGCAGCCAAGGTCAACCTACCACATTGCTTTTGTTTTAAATAAATTTTAGAAATATTCTATGGATACAAAATAGCAAGAAATGGTAAGGAGGAAGTGTCAAACTAGTGTTCTTCAGGCCTTTTATTACCAGCCTTCATTTTTTCCACTATTATCAAAGATGACTTCATAGTTACTCCTTCAAGTCACTTGAAAAGATCTTTAGTGTTTTAATCAATTCTTGTGCTATTTTACTGGTCATATTTGAACATCTCTTCCAACTCAAGGGAATATCAGTATCGTCCTTATCACTTCTTATAGACGAGATTTTCATCTGAACCTTAAACTGACTTCTAAAAGTTTTCATATATATGGGTCTTCTTCAGTGTTCTAATAATATCTACTGTAAAGCCCTTTGCTATTCACTGAAACTGATCCATAAAAGCATTTATCATCTGCAGGTTCTGCTAAAGCCAGTCCCTCTAATAAGCAGATGTTTTATTAGCTTTAATATTAGGTATCAGTCTAATATTCTGCCAGCTTTTTTTAACCTTAATGACTTTGGCACTTGGCTTTTACAGTAAGAGGTCCCTCCCGCCTCCCTTCTTTCATCTATTTCCAGACTCTCTCTGTTCCTTCATATTTAATTTTCCGGCAACTTGTGCTTTAGCTAATTCCCATGCTGGTAACTCCTCTACATATAAATCTTCCCTTCACAATGTATACATTAGACACCTCAAATTTTTGTGTGTGTGTGATTTATCTTAAGACTTCTGCTATCACTCTTGCTTCACCTTTGATTTCTGAGACAAGCGGGATTAGGGTATGGGAATGTTCCTTGCTTCATCCACCCATCCATTTGCTTATTTCCATCCTGGATTTTTTGTCTAAAGTGGCTTGCAGAAACAAACCCCAAACCTCGCAAAGAGTATTGAAGCAGGTATGTTTATTCACGGCGCCGGGTGCATGGGGGATAATTTCTCCAATCACGCACACCCATTGCTTTTGTTCAGCTCTTTTTATGCAGTATAATGTTACATATGCATTAGTAGTATTACGTATACATTAGTTGTGTTACATATGCATTAGCTGTGTCAGCAAATTGCAGAAAAGTGGGAGGGGAAATCATTAACATACACCACTCCTATAACTCTGCCTTGGAACGCCCCCTTGGGGGTTTCTTTAGGGAGTCTTTGGGGGTCTTTTGGATGAAGTAAGAGGTCTTCCTCAGCTTGAACTTTTTGCCTTTGCTAAGAATTGCTGAGTTGGCACTGTCCAATTAACTCAAAACTGGTATCTTCTTCAGGAGCTTCTCTTTATCAACTTCCAAGGTCTCTTTCCCATGAGCTTCAAAGCCCCTTATCTAAACTCTAAGGTTTTCTGTTCCTGCTAAAGTCTTCATTATAAAATTAACTATATCTTGTCTGTGAGTTAGTATAAGCAAGCAAGGCCCTATCCTAATTCTATCTAAAAATTAGCTAGTAAGCAACTAAGGCTACAATCTTGTACCACCGCTTTATATTTTGATCACCCTTTATCAAAAGGTCAGCCTGAATACATACATGCTATTTGAAGTAGGGAACAAAAAATAAAAATCTTATTTTGTTCAAATGCAGTTAAGCTTGCCATGTCTGTTTCAGACTGAGCCCAAGCAGTTAAGCTGTTATTTTATCACTAGTTCTGATGGCCTGCATGGCTCCAGTAAAATCTTGTTTCCTTTAGAAGATACCTCAGCCACTCTGCAGGACTCAAATGACACAAATTCCCCTCCCTTCTCCTGTGAAGGGGTAAAATACTACAAGACATAAGGAGCCAACAGACCTCAGTCAAAAGAAACAGTAACCAACTGGGCAACAACGAGTTCCTGTTTTGTGAAAACCTCTTAACCAGTTTAAAAACAACCTCTTCAGTTTAATGAGATTATGTCCTCTATTGCGTGTCTGCACACATCTCCTACTACCATTGAAAAGGTTTCCCCTCCACCTACAAGAATGTTTCCTTAAGCAGATATGTATCTTGGCCTTCTCTCACACAAGCTGTATACTGAATATAAATACTTACATCTGTGGAAGCTCAAAGCTGAATGCATATTCATGCCTTCCTGAATGAATGGTGTGAAGGCCTTCTTCAGAATTGTCATCATCTAGGAGGGAAAAACCCAATATGCTATTCCACCCGTGAACATTTTACACAGCATAATATATTATATAGGTTTCTTTTCCAGAATAGGAGGGATTTATACATTCTTTACAATACTAAGAATACAGTGTCCCAGAAACAGGTCTCTCCAGTCCATTTGTATTAACTGCTAGATGTATGGCTGCAGAATTTTTAAGGTTAGGTGAGATTCCAAGACTCACCTGACATAAAAGTAGAATTTAACTTGTTTTAATTTATGATCTTGATTCCAAGTACTGACATAGTTGTAACTGCTGCCATTTCAAGGTCTGCCTGAAAGATCTGTAATGGAAACTGTTTTCCAATATGATTTCGAGTTAAAATGAAATAGAGCTCTCTAATAGTATTGTGATCTTAGCATTGTCTGCTATCTTAATCGACTACATTTAGTAATTCAGCTTCCTCCTGCCTAGCAAGTGTCCAAAACTTGATTTTTTAAAAAGTGCACAAGCATCACCTAGAAGGTACAAAACAAATTCAGGGGCACGAGAAGTGGCAAGCTGTCCAGTTAATGCTGTGTAGAGCTAATGTATCAAAAATTCAAAGTTTAGCTCAATCTTGCTTGGATAGCAAAGACCCAAATATTTCCTAATTTCAAGAAGAAAGCTGACCTTGGTGTACAGTCATGATTCCTTGTATTGCTGTAAATGCTCCAACAAATTTGCAGTTTGTTTCAATATAATCACCATGAAACCAGAAAAAAAAAAACCCACGCTGATTCCACCAGAATAGAAAGTTATTTAGATAAAGCAATTGAGCATCGCATATACAATAGGGTTGGCGTAATAAAGGCACATATAGTGGGATTATGCAAAAGACACTTCCTGTTGTTAATAGTCTGAAGCATCGTGAAGGAAAATTGGTACGGTTTAAGATTTTTTTAGTTCCCAATGTTCTACAAAAGTACTGATGCTCCAATTTCTTTAGTGCACCAGAAATGCTGAAACAAACCTATGCAAAAATATAAAACCACTACAATGCTATTTACACAAATGCATCTGCAGCATGTAATGTCATGAAACAAGAATCTTCAATACACTGAAAAAACAAAGCGATGTGTATAATGGGGGTTTTTTTTCTTTGTTAAAAAACACTTGGAGGGCTCTGTTGGTTTGGTTTTAATTAAAAAGAATAATCTTTCCTTGTGCATAAGTTTTTTCATCCCTTCTTCACTTCCTTCCTGTCAGATCAGCAGTCCCATTGAGCCTGAGCAGCAGCAGCAGAAGAACTGTGGTAAACAAGTACTGAGCTGTCAATCACAGACCAGGCTGGAGCAGGAGAGGACTGGCCTAAACAGGGGCGAGCACATCCCCTGCCAACCACTGGTATAAATACAGTATACATTACACCCCACTGCATCTGCTCAGCAACTCTGCTCACAGCCTAGCCTGACTACCGCAGAGGTAACAAGAGAGGGAGGGGTGTCACCCCTGCCTCACCATCCACCCTCGTCATACCACAGGGTCACGCTGCTGGCTTTCCCCGTGCTATGTGCAAGGCGACACCCCAATCCTGCACTTCTCTCAGGAGCATGTGCTGACCATTACTGGAAAGCGATTACAGGTAGTGCTGGCTGGGGGCGCGGGACAGGAAAGATAACCGAGTGAGGGATGCCAGAGGCTGCAGAGCCGTTTGTCCCAATGACCGCCCCTGCTCACAACCCCTTGCTGGCCCAGTGGATGTGCAGGGCAGGAGCTTGAATACTTCTGTCTGTCCCCAGAGATGGGCTTTCCCAAGAAAGGTGGTGTGCCCTCAGGAGCCCCTTCGCTCCGCCCCCCAGCACACACCAGAGAGCAGAACTTCCCCCCACATCCCAGCTCCCTGCAATCAGCGGCTGGCATCACCTTAGCAACAGGCTAACAAACCCCAGCAGGCCAATGACAAGGCAGAGACAGGGAGCGGCCTTCCAGACTATGGTAGGGTACGAGGCGTAGAATTAAACTCCACTCTGCGCAGCAAGCATTCGCAGTCCTGTCCCTGCAGCCAAGGGAGGGGCAGTGGTATCCCGGGACAACTGCTTAAGATTTTACGTGCCGTATATGCAGCACCAGTCTTACTTCTGGTGTCGGAAGGTGTCGGATCTGTCCCTTCCCTGCCACCTTTTGTTCCCTTTCCAGCCAAAACCAAGCACCTAATATCGGGGTCAGCATTTGGATCTACAGGCCACATGCAAAGGCATTGCTGCTGCTTAAGCAGGCAGAAGCATGGGATCGCCTTCTTACTTGTAAGCATACATCCCGCTATGAATGACTCATGCATGTTTGCATGTTTCTGTCATCTGCAAGCCAGAGGTGAACGAATTTTCACAAGAGAACTATTTCTAAGGCAGCACTATAAAGAGCATTTGAGCTAGAAAGACACCTCATGAGTGACCTGAGCTTGCTTGCATCGCGGTAACATAATTAAAATCAATAGCAACTGCTATTTGCAGAGGATCTCTGCAGTAAATATGCTTCATATTTTAAAAAATACCAGAAACAACAACCCCCCCTTCCCCTCCCCCCCCAAAAAAAAAACCCAAAACAACAAAAAATCCTGCAAAAACCAACCAACCAAAAGAACACACCGAAACACCCAAACAAATTATGTACTCAGTTTTAATATTTTCTTGTTCTAGGAACTGAGTCATCACCGCCACCTGACGTGTACAACCAATCTGCAGAGAGAAGGAATATTCCCTCCCTTCTTCCCAGGACCGGTCCCAAACAGGATTGAACCGCTTCTAACAAAGGATGGAAACTTCAGAAGTAACAAGCTTAGAGTCCCTTATACTTTCACAACGTAACTATGCGAACAATAGATTAGCAAATTTAAGACCCACAATCCCGCTCACAATGTAATACTCCATTTCCATACCCAAAATAAAGGGAATTTGCAGGGCACTTTCCGTTTCTATAGGGGCTTAGCGGACCCGGTTTTCATTGAGTGCAGGTTCCAGAACTCCCCAACTCAGAAGCGATGCTCCAATCATACAGTCATGACCTCTTATTTGGCCTTTCAGACAGATTTTTACATTTGGGTCCCCCATAGAGGAGTTGAATAAAAGAAATGAAAGTAACTTACAAGTACACTAGTTTAGAACAAAGGAAGAGATGGAAAATTACGGGTGAGGTGGTGATAGCATGTCAAAGTAATCCACAGGAAATCTCTTATCTGCCAATAGTGAACCAACCTTAAGAATCATTCTGGAAGTCAGACCTGTATCTATTATGTGTCAAAAAGTCTAGTGTTACGTTTTAATTACGATTCAATAGGATGCTACCAAGAAAGTAACTTACTGCATTATCTGGGTTTGATTTAAGTTACTTTTCCATATAGAGAAACAAATCACGCTAATATCACTAAAGAAAAAAAAGGCATTGTATATTAAAAAACACATATTAAAGACAATGCAAATCCTTATGAAAAGACTGTTAAGAGGCAGGTATCTTTTAAAAGTCCTGTTTTCAGGTACTTTGAAAATGCACCTCAACATGCTTTTAAGTAAACGTTCAAATAATCAACAATACAACCTAAGAATGTAACCGGCATTTCCTCATCTTTAGAAATAGTGAACGCTATGATACTGCATATTTAAAAGGGATAAATCAAGCAAAGATGCGTCTTTTTCTGGAAATGTGTCTGCATGTAGTGAATGAATAAGCGAAAAGCTTACCTCTTTCATGCCCGACTAGAACGTCCTTATGGTTAAAATACTCTACTTCTTCAGTGTAATTTTGTGTATAGGCAGTGTTGGATCCAGCATTTCTAGATTCGGTCCAACGTACTTTTGCGCGTCCTCTTGCATGAATTTTAAGAGATTTCACTCTCATTTCCCCAGTAACTTCTAAACTGATCCTTCCTGATACTGTGTCCCCGCTAGAATAGACGGGGATATTGCTGTCACTGAGACAGTCAAAGCTTATTGTCAAACTCTTCACCTTCCCCAGCACCATATTTTATAACAAAGTGTATTAAAATATACTGTAAAGGGAAAAAAAAAGTCAAGGTCTCATACAAAATGCGATCTTCACTTTACACTGAACAACGCCTCTGCTGCGTATAGAGCCTGCCAACAAGATCAGCGTGTCCCCTACAAACGCTTCATCGGAATTACTAAGAAAACCGCGAGAGCGGCAGCCGCCCAGCGCTGCGATATCCTTACAAAGGCAGCTGCCTGCACGCTGGCACCTCACTTTAAGAACAGCTTTGTGGAAAACAACCGCCCTCGCGCATGCGCGAATCGAGTCGCAGAGAGTTAGAGCCCCGCCTTGCAGCACTCGCCGCATTTACTGAGGAGTGAGGGGAGAAAAGCAAGGCGGGGGGAGGGGAGGGCGGCAAAGGCGGCCGTGCCCCATTCACCTGCCAGGTGTTCACCGACTGCTGCCTGGTTTCAGGTGCCAACTTCTTCCGAGACAACTCCCGACCAGCCAGCGAGGACCCCCAGGCCGTGCCAGGCAGTGAGATGAGACGAGAGGTTGAAGCCCTCCGGACAAGGAGCCCTCATCCTCCACCCCAGACGTTTTTCTCTCAGTTCTTCAGTACCTATCTCAACACCGTCCTGCGAACTCGCAGTAGAGCCCTGGCTCCACCAGGCAGTGCTCTAACTCTCTGCGTGAGACGGAAGCAATAACACAAGAAAAACGACAGGAAAGATACACGCAAGCGGTGGAGGAAACCGCCGCCACGACTCGATTCGCGCATGCGCGAGGGCGGTTGTTTTCCACAAAGCTGTTCTTAAAGTGAGGTGCCAGCGTGCAGGCAGCTGCCTTTGTAAGGATATCGCAGCGCTGGGCGGCTGCCGCTCTCGCGGTTTTCTTAGTAATTCCGATGAAGCGTTTGTAGGGGACACGCTGATCTTGTTGGCAGGCTCTATACGCAGCAGAGGCGTTGTTCAGTGTAAAGTGAAGATCGCATTTTGTATGAGACCTTGACTTTTTTTTTCCCTTTACAGTATATTTTAATACACTTTGTTATAAAATATGGTGCTGGGGAAGGTGAAGAGTTTGACAATAAGCTTTGACTGTCTCAGTGACAGCAATATCCCCGTCTATTCTAGCGGGGACACAGTATCAGGAAGGATCAGTTTAGAAGTTACTGGGGAAATGAGAGTGAAATCTCTTAAAATTCATGCAAGAGGACGCGCAAAAGTACGTTGGACCGAATCTAGAAATGCTGGATCCAACACTGCCTATACACAAAATTACACTGAAGAAGTAGAGTATTTTAACCATAAGGACGTTCTAGTCGGGCATGAAAGAGGTAAGCTTTTCGCTTATTCATTCACTACATGCAGACACATTTCCAGAAAAAGACGCATCTTTGCTTGATTTATCCCTTTTAAATATGCAGTATCATAGCGTTCACTATTTCTAAAGATGAGGAAATGCCGGTTACATTCTTAGGTTGTATTGTTGATTATTTGAACGTTTACTTAAAAGCATGTTGAGGTGCATTTTCAAAGTACCTGAAAACAGGACTTTTAAAAGATACCTGCCTCTTAACAGTCTTTTCATAAGGATTTGCATTGTCTTTAATATGTGTTTTTTAATATACAATGCCTTTTTTTTCTTTAGTGATATTAGCGTGATTTGTTTCTCTATATGGAAAAGTAACTTAAATCAAACCCAGATAATGCAGTAAGTTACTTTCTTGGTAGCATCCTATTGAATCGTAATTAAAACGTAACACTAGACTTTTTGACACATAATAGATACAGGTCTGACTTCCAGAATGATTCTTAAGGTTGGTTCACTATTGGCAGATAAGAGATTTCCTGTGGATTACTTTGACATGCTATCACCACCTCACCCGTAATTTTCCATCTCTTCCTTTGTTCTAAACTAGTGTACTTGTAAGTTACTTTCATTTCTTTTATTCAACTCCTCTATGGGGGACCCAAATGTAAAAATCTGTCTGAAAGGCCAAATAAGAGGTCATGACTGTATGATTGGAGCATCGCTTCTGAGTTGGGGAGTTCTGGAACCTGCACTCAATGAAAACCGGGTCCGCTAAGCCCCTATAGAAACGGAAAGTGCCCTGCAAATTCCCTTTATTTTGGGTATGGAAATGGAGTATTACATTGTGAGCGGGATTGTGGGTCTTAAATTTGCTAATCTATTGTTCGCATAGTTACGTTGTGAAAGTATAAGGGACTCTAAGCTTGTTACTTCTGAAGTTTCCATCCTTTGTTAGAAGCGGTTCAATCCTGTTTGGGACCGGTCCTGGGAAGAAGGGAGGGAATATTCCTTCTCTCTGCAGATTGGTTGTACACGTCAGGTGGCGGTGATGACTCAGTTCCTAGAACAAGAAAATATTAAAACTGAGTACATAATTTGTTTGGGTGTTTCGGTGTGTTCTTTTGGTTGGTTGGTTTTTGCAGGATTTTTTGTTGTTTTGGGTTTTTTTTTTGGGGGGGGAGGGGAAGGGGGGGTTGTTGTTTCTGGTATTTTTTAAAATATGAAGCATATTTACTGCAGAGATCCTCTGCAAATAGCAGTTGCTATTGATTTTAATTATGTTACCGCGATGCAAGCAAGCTCAGGTCACTCATGAGGTGTCTTTCTAGCTCAAATGCTCTTTATAGTGCTGCCTTAGAAATAGTTCTCTTGTGAAAATTCGTTCACCTCTGGCTTGCAGATGACAGAAACATGCAAACATGCATGAGTCATTCATAGCGGGATGTATGCTTACAAGTAAGAAGGCGATCCCATGCTTCTGCCTGCTTAAGCAGCAGCAATGCCTTTGCATGTGGCCTGTAGATCCAAATGCTGACCCCGATATTAGGTGCTTGGTTTTGGCTGGAAAGGGAACAAAAGGTGGCAGGGAAGGGACAGATCCGACACCTTCCGACACCAGAAGTAAGACTGGTGCTGCATATACGGCACGTAAAATCTTAAGCAGTTGTCCCGGGATACCACTGCCCCTCCCTTGGCTGCAGGGACAGGACTGCGAATGCTTGCTGCGCAGAGTGGAGTTTAATTCTACGCCTCGTACCCTACCATAGTCTGGAAGGCCGCTCCCTGTCTCTGCCTTGTCATTGGCCTGCTGGGGTTTGTTAGCCTGTTGCTAAGGTGATGCCAGCCGCTGATTGCAGGGAGCTGGGATGTGGGGGGAAGTTCTGCTCTCTGGTGTGTGCTGGGGGGCGGAGCGAAGGGGCTCCTGAGGGCACACCACCTTTCTTGGGAAAGCCCATCTCTGGGGACAGACAGAAGTATTCAAGCTCCTGCCCTGCACATCCACTGGGCCAGCAAGGGGTTGTGAGCAGGGGCGGTCATTGGGACAAACGGCTCTGCAGCCTCTGGCATCCCTCACTCGGTTATCTTTCCTGTCCCGCGCCCCCAGCCAGCACTACCTGTAATCGCTTTCCAGTAATGGTCAGCACATGCTCCTGAGAGAAGTGCAGGATTGGGGTGTCGCCTTGCACATAGCACGGGGAAAGCCAGCAGCGTGACCCTGTGGTATGACGAGGGTGGATGGTGAGGCAGGGGTGACACCCCTCCCTCTCTTGTTACCTCTGCGGTAGTCAGGCTAGGCTGTGAGCAGAGTTGCTGAGCAGATGCAGTGGGGTGTAATGTATACTGTATTTATACCAGTGGTTGGCAGGGGATGTGCTCGCCCCTGTTTAGGCCAGTCCTCTCCTGCTCCAGCCTGGTCTGTGATTGACAGCTCAGTACTTGTTTACCACAGTTCTTCTGCTGCTGCTGCTCAGGCTCAATGGGACTGCTGATCTGACAGGAAGGAAGTGAAGAAGGGATGAAAAAACTTATGCACAAGGAAAGATTATTCTTTTTAATTAAAACCAAACCAACAGAGCCCTCCAAGTGTTTTTTAACAAAGAAAAAAAAACCCCATTATACACATCGCTTTGTTTTTTCAGTGTATTGAAGATTCTTGTTTCATGACATTACATGCTGCAGATGCATTTGTGTAAATAGCATTGTAGTGGTTTTATATTTTTGCATAGGTTTGTTTCAGCATTTCTGGTGCACTAAAGAAATTGGAGCATCAGTACTTTTGTAGAACATTGGGAACTAAAAAAATCTTAAACCGTACCAATTTTCCTTCACGATGCTTCAGACTATTAACAACAGGAAGTGTCTTTTGCATAATCCCACTATATGTGCCTTTATTACGCCAACCCTATTGTATATGCGATGCTCAATTGCTTTATCTAAATAACTTTCTATTCTGGTGGAATCAGCGTGGGTTTTTTTTTTTCTGGTTTCATGGTGATTATATTGAAACAAACTGCAAATTTGTTGGAGCATTTACAGCAATACAAGGAATCATGACTGTACACCAAGGTCAGCTTTCTTCTTGAAATTAGGAAATATTTGGGTCTTTGCTATCCAAGCAAGATTGAGCTAAACTTTGAATTTTTGATACATTAGCTCTACACAGCATTAACTGGACAGCTTGCCACTTCTCGTGCCCCTGAATTTGTTTTGTACCTTCTAGGTGATGCTTGTGCACTTTTTAAAAAATCAAGTTTTGGACACTTGCTAGGCAGGAGGAAGCTGAATTACTAAATGTAGTCGATTAAGATAGCAGACAATGCTAAGATCACAATACTATTAGAGAGCTCTATTTCATTTTAACTCGAAATCATATTGGAAAACAGTTTCCATTACAGATCTTTCAGGCAGACCTTGAAATGGCAGCAGTTACAACTATGTCAGTACTTGGAATCAAGATCATAAATTAAAACAAGTTAAATTCTACTTTTATGTCAGGTGAGTCTTGGAATCTCACCTAACCTTAAAAATTCTGCAGCCATACATCTAGCAGTTAATACAAATGGACTGGAGAGACCTGTTTCTGGGACACTGTATTCTTAGTATTGTAAAGAATGTATAAATCCCTCCTATTCTGGAAAAGAAACCTATATAATATATTATGCTGTGTAAAATGTTCACGGGTGGAATAGCATATTGGGTTTTTCCCTCCTAGATGATGACAATTCTGAAGAAGGCCTTCACACCATTCATTCAGGAAGGCATGAATATGCATTCAGCTTTGAGCTTCCACAGATGTAAGTATTTATATTCAGTATACAGCTTGTGTGAGAGAAGGCCAAGATACATATCTGCTTAAGGAAACATTCTTGTAGGTGGAGGGGAAACCTTTTCAATGGTAGTAGGAGATGTGTGCAGACACGCAATAGAGGACATAATCTCATTAAACTGAAGAGGTTGTTTTTAAACTGGTTAAGAGGTTTTCACAAAACAGGAACTCGTTGTTGCCCAGTTGGTTACTGTTTCTTTTGACTGAGGTCTGTTGGCTCCTTATGTCTTGTAGTATTTTACCCCTTCACAGGAGAAGGGAGGGGAATTTGTGTCATTTGAGTCCTGCAGAGTGGCTGAGGTATCTTCTAAAGGAAACAAGATTTTACTGGAGCCATGCAGGCCATCAGAACTAGTGATAAAATAACAGCTTAACTGCTTGGGCTCAGTCTGAAACAGACATGGCAAGCTTAACTGCATTTGAACAAAATAAGATTTTTATTTTTTGTTCCCTACTTCAAATAGCATGTATGTATTCAGGCTGACCTTTTGATAAAGGGTGATCAAAATATAAAGCGGTGGTACAAGATTGTAGCCTTAGTTGCTTACTAGCTAATTTTTAGATAGAATTAGGATAGGGCCTTGCTTGCTTATACTAACTCACAGACAAGATATAGTTAATTTTATAATGAAGACTTTAGCAGGAACAGAAAACCTTAGAGTTTAGATAAGGGGCTTTGAAGCTCATGGGAAAGAGACCTTGGAAGTTGATAAAGAGAAGCTCCTGAAGAAGATACCAGTTTTGAGTTAATTGGACAGTGCCAACTCAGCAATTCTTAGCAAAGGCAAAAAGTTCAAGCTGAGGAAGACCTCTTACTTCATCCAAAAGACCCCCAAAGACTCCCTAAAGAAACCCCCAAGGGGGCGTTCCAAGGCAGAGTTATAGGAGTGGTGTATGTTAATGATTTCCCCTCCCACTTTTCTGCAATTTGCTGACACAGCTAATGCATATGTAACACAACTAATGTATACGTAATACTACTAATGCATATGTAACATTATACTGCATAAAAAGAGCTGAACAAAAGCAATGGGTGTGCGTGATTGGAGAAATTATCCCCCATGCACCCGGCGCCGTGAATAAACATACCTGCTTCAATACTCTTTGCGAGGTTTGGGGTTTGTTTCTGCAAGCCACTTTAGACAAAAAATCCAGGATGGAAATAAGCAAATGGATGGGTGGATGAAGCAAGGAACATTCCCATACCCTAATCCCGCTTGTCTCAGAAATCAAAGGTGAAGCAAGAGTGATAGCAGAAGTCTTAAGATAAATCACACACACACAAAAATTTGAGGTGTCTAATGTATACATTGTGAAGGGAAGATTTATATGTAGAGGAGTTACCAGCATGGGAATTAGCTAAAGCACAAGTTGCCGGAAAATTAAATATGAAGGAACAGAGAGAGTCTGGAAATAGATGAAAGAAGGGAGGCGGGAGGGACCTCTTACTGTAAAAGCCAAGTGCCAAAGTCATTAAGGTTAAAAAAAGCTGGCAGAATATTAGACTGATACCTAATATTAAAGCTAATAAAACATCTGCTTATTAGAGGGACTGGCTTTAGCAGAACCTGCAGATGATAAATGCTTTTATGGATCAGTTTCAGTGAATAGCAAAGGGCTTTACAGTAGATATTATTAGAACACTGAAGAAGACCCATATATATGAAAACTTTTAGAAGTCAGTTTAAGGTTCAGATGAAAATCTCGTCTATAAGAAGTGATAAGGACGATACTGATATTCCCTTGAGTTGGAAGAGATGTTCAAATATGACCAGTAAAATAGCACAAGAATTGATTAAAACACTAAAGATCTTTTCAAGTGACTTGAAGGAGTAACTATGAAGTCATCTTTGATAATAGTGGAAAAAATGAAGGCTGGTAATAAAAGGCCTGAAGAACACTAGTTTGACACTTCCTCCTTACCATTTCTTGCTATTTTGTATCCATAGAATATTTCTAAAATTTATTTAAAACAAAAGCAATGTGGTAGGTTGACCTTGGCTGCCTGCCAGCCAGCTCTCCATGCAGTTGCTCTCTCATTCCTCCTCATCAACAGGGCAGGGGGAGAAAATAAGATGGACAAGCTTGTGGGTCGAGATAAAGGCAGTTTAAGAAGAAAAAACAAAAGCCATAGTCCTCTGCCCCACTATAGGGGCTGTTATGAGGAAAGTTAACTCCATCCCAGCCAGACCCACTGCAACCAAATGCAAAGCAATAGTGAAAAAAACAATATGCTGACTGGCCTTACTGATTTGGCTTTAAAGGATACTGGGGCAGGATGAAACATTGTAGGCTGATTTGAAAATTCTTTCATTTGCGTTATTAAGAAAAGAAAAGTAAACATTTCAGATGTGCAAGTAGAGATGTCAAACCTGTAGCAGAAAGAATCATTCTAGTAAAGTAATAGCACAAGTAGTATTATTCGATATAGAAGTTAGGGAGGGAAGCTTTGCCCATAACTTATCTTTTATTATGATGCATTTCAAACGTAGTGCAATATAAAAATTCTTCCTGGAGATTAAAGGCAGAAAATGTTAGGAAAAAACAAGTTACGGTTAACTGGACATGAGTGGAATATAAAAATCTTACATTCTTCATCTTATGATGTTGGGGTGGGAGGGAAAGGAGGAGGGAGAAGAGGATAAAAGGGCAATGCTGAAAGGTTTGAAGTCCTTTTCTGCATCTTTTTTTTTTTTTTTTTCCAACTCCCCAAAAGGACTTTCTTTCAGTGTTCCGAGCAGAATAGTCTTTATCTTTTTTATATGTGTGTGTATGTATATATATATATATATATTTTTAAATGATCCCATCAGAGTAAAGGAAAATTAGACGATGCTCGAAAGCTCTCTATTCAGAACTCTAAATTGAAATATTTAACTACCGTACTGAAGGCAAAACAAACTACAAAAGCACTCAGTTATAGCTAAACCACTTAGATACCAGTCAAGTAAATAATACACAGCTATTTACAGAATACAATGTCCAAAACAATAATTGGATGATACTAATGCTAATTTTTTTTGGTGGTCCTAATTCGACCTTAAAAAAAGCCCTTTATTCTACACTTGAAAATGACCTCTTAAGTCTAAAGGAAATGTGTATTCTTCTGGCACTTTCTAGTACAATTCTTTAATTGATTCTTAAAACTTCTACTAAACTACTGTTGAATGAATTGGACATGATATTTTTTCCCAACTTTAACATTATGTTTTTCTGAGATGTGGAAACTTTGCAAATAAGTTATGCTTACTATGATACATTAAAAATAGCAGTTCCACATACTAATTCCAAATCTGATCAACTGCATCATTATTGGAATGAGAGAAAAACTGTACTCAACTTTGACCTTTGTCCTGCACAGACCACTTGCTACCTCATTCGAAGGCAGACATGGCAGTGTGCGCTATTGGGTGAAAGCTGAATTGCATAGGCCTTGGCTTCTGCCAGTAAAATTAAAGAAGGAATTTACAGTCTTTGAACATATAGATATCAACACTCCTTCGTTACTGGTAAGAACTGACAGAATTCCTCATTCCTTTTCTGGCATAAAAATAAAGTATAATAACCGAAACAACATCAACATGCAGCTTTACCTAATATTTATTGGCTAGTTTAAGTACAGCTCTTCTTTTAAGTGTTATATCAGTTTAACAAGGCTCCAATTGCTGGCATTTTGAAGGCTAAGTTATCCTACACTTGGAGTTGCTTGCTTTTTGCAAAACATAAAATGCATTTGTCAATCTAAACTGATACCACTAAATTGTAGACTCTCATTAAGGAAGAAAATTTGGTGAACTGTTCCTCTTCAATTATAAATAAAGAATAATCTATGAAAGAACAACGGAAGTCTTAATATTTTAGTGAGGGACTGCTAACTTAAACATGCAAAGTAAAAAAATTTGCTGCAGTGCATAACTGATAATTTCCATATGAATAATTTTTCTACTGATGTGGAGAAATTACCACAATTCTGTATAATCCTTTCCTGAAATTTCATTTTATTTTAATAACTTTAATACCTCAACTGCTTCCAGTGAGGATTTAAGTCTGGCCTAATAATCCTTTATTTTATCCCTTTCTCAAATTTTAATCTGGAGGGGAAAACAATTTAGAAGTCCATTGAAACAGGTTTCTTGTGTGTATGGGCAAAAAATTGACTTGCAAAAGGACCTTGCACAAACTCCGTGAAAATCGAAGGTCTCTCATTTGACTTTAATAGGCTTTCGATCAAGCCCTAAATCCTGGTGTTGTGTAAAATAAGTCTTTGTAACATAGATGAAACAGGATCGTTCAGAAGCAGAGGAAATAGCAGGAGTCAAGATTACAGTAGTTTAGCTTAGTTATTTTTTTTTCTGAAATGCAGCTTAATGGAAAGTGTGAAGATGTTCTTATTTACTGTTAGTTAAATGAAAAGCTCTGCAGCATTATGTTGAGATGTGTAGGCTATGAAGCCTTTTGTTTTAAGCTATACAGTATTTTTTTTTTAGTATTGTTTTAATTGTGTCTGTAGTGTGGAGGATTGCAGAAAAAGCAATACTAATACAGCAGTGGAATTAGGACAAACTTTGTATCTACATAATGCTGTTTAAATTGCTTGAGACTTTTCCTATCAAAGTAGCTTTGTTTATCAAAATATGTAATAATAAGCACATTATGAAAATTATTATTTTCCTATGTTGCTTTAAATACCTGAAGGGATTCATGGAGCTCCTAATTTGATGGACAATACTTTTCCTCTTCTTGCAGTCACCCCAAGCAGGCACAAAAGAAAAGACTCTGTGTTGCTGGCTTTGTACCTCAGGCCCAATATCTTTAAGTGCCAAAATTGAAAGAAAGGGCTACACCCCAGGTATGTGATAGAATTGATTATAGGATATGTCTTTTCTTCCTTTTTAAAGCCAGAGTCCATACTTACTGTTTTTATATAAATGAAACATTAAGGATATTTTTACCACATCAGTCTGCATTTAGCAATCTTCTCAGTATACTCTGTTTACTAAGACAGCGCTACTTGTATCTCTAGATTGTTCAAGGACCTCATCTATTAGACTGGTATTTTTTTGTGTGTGTTGGGTTTTTTCTTTTTCCTTTTAGAACAGCTCATGGAGATCTTGTTTCCATTAGCATCAGTGGATGTGGGAGTTTTTCAGGTAGAGCAGTGGTAGCAGCATCATTATAACAGTATAAAGAATGTGAAAGTTTGCTTAAGCTGCCTTGTAAATATAAAGAGAACTTGAAATTCTGATGTGTTTGTTTGGTACTTTTGATATTTTTGGTTTCAGGTGAATCAATTCAGATCTTTGCTGAGATTGAGAATTGCTCTTCTCGTATGGTGGTGCCAAAGGCAACCATTTACCAAACACAGGCATTCTATGCTAAAGGGAAAATGAAGGAAGTCAAACAGCTTGTTGCCAACCTCCGCGGGGAATCCTTGTCATCTGGCAAAACAGAAACCTGGAATGGCAAACAGTTGAAAATTCCACCTGTTTCCCCTTCAATCCTTGACTGTAGTATAATCCGTGTGGAGTACTCACTCATGGTATGTTGGGTGATCTGTTTCACTTGCGAGAGTGAGTAGCTTCCAACATGCCATACAAATGTCTAGCATAGCATTTTGTGATCATTAGTTATGAAAGAAATACAATAATGTTGTGACAGGAGGTCTGGTAAGTAAATTTAGTTTAAATTGTGCAAGTTCTTAAAACAGTTGTCTGTCAACTAAGCAGAGCATACCCTGGGAAACAACCCTTAAAAACAAGGGGGTTCAGGAGGGATGGATGTGCTTCAAGCAGGAAGTTTTGAGAGCACAGGAACAGGCTGTACCGGTGTGCCGAAAGGCAAGCTGGCGGGAAAGACAACCAGCTTGGTTAAACAGGGGGATTCTGAAGGAAATCAGGGATAAAAAGAGAGTTTACCAACTATGGAAGAAAGGGCTGACTACTTACGAAGAATTCAGGAAGACAGCTAGATCATGCAGAAAGAAAATCAGGGATGCAAAAGCGCAATTTGAAGTTAAATTGGCCACTTCTGTTAAGGATATCAAAAAGTCCTTCTATAAATACATTAATAACAGAAGGAGGGGCAAAGAAAACCTCCATTCTTTGATGGACTTGGAGGGAAACATAGTTAATAGAGATGAGGAGAAGGCTGAGGTACTTAACACCTACTTTGCCTCAGTTTTTACCAGTAAGACAGGTGGCCCTCAAGGCAACTGGCCTCTGGAGCTGGTAGACAGAGAT
>NW_020957757.1:18072-21692 GCF_003031625.1 Empidonax traillii | reverse complement strand
AAGCCCTGCAGGCAGTCGCAGCTCTCGGCCTCCTTGCGCACCACGTCCAGCACCGAGTCCACCAGCTCGGCCCCCTCCGTGTAGTGGCCCTTGGCCCAGTTGTTGCCGGCGCCGCTTTGGCCTGGGGGGGCAAAAAAAGGGGGGACGGGGGTCAGTTGGAGCTGATTGGGGACTTCAAACCAACCTTGAGGACCTTCAAGGCAACCCTGAAGACCTTCAAGAAGAGCTTCAACTTTGGGGACCTTCAAACCAACTTTGGGGCCTTCAAAGGATCTTTGGGACCTTCAAACCCACCTTGGCGACCTTCAAGTTTTGGGACCCTCAAAGCGACCTTGGGGACCTTCAAACCAACTTTGGGACCTTCAAACCCACCTTGGGGACCTTCAAAGCAACTTTGGGACCTTCAAACCCACCTTGGGGACCTTCAAACCCACCTTGGGGACCTTCAAGTTTTGGGACCTTCAAACCAACTTGGGGACCTTCAAAACAACTTTGGGACCTTCAAACCCACCTTGGGGACCTTCAAAGCAACTTTGGGACCCAAAACTGACCTTGGGGACCTTCAAACCCACCTTGGGGACCTTCAAACCATCTTTGGGGACCTTCAAAGGATCCTTGGGGACCCAAAATCAACCTTGGGGACCTTCAAAGGGTCTTTGGGGACCTTCAAACCCACCTTGGGGACCTTCAAACCCACCTTGGGGACCTTCAAACCCACCTTGGGGACCTTCAAGTTTTGGGACCCTCAAAGTGACCTTGGGGACCTTCAAACCCACCTTGGGGACCTTCAAACCATCTTTGGGACCTTCAAACCAACTTTGGGACCTTCAAACCCACCTTGGGGACCCAAAACCCACCTTGGGGACCTTCAAACCCACCTTGGGGACCTTCAAACCCACCTTGGGGACCTTCAAACCCACCTTGGGGACCTCAAACCCCCTGTTGGTGCCCCAGGTGCCACCAGAGGTGACAAAGAGGCCACCAGAGGGGTCATAAATGACTCAGGTGTCACCAAAAATGCCACCAGAGGTGCCCCAGGTGCCACCAGAGGGGTCACCAGACGTGACAAAGGTGACCCAGATGCCACCAGAGGTGCCAAAGGTGCCACCAGAGGGGTCAGAGGTGCCACCAGAAGAGCCATAAATGACCCAGGTGCCACCAGAGGTGCCACCAGAGGTGACAAAAGTGCCCCAGGTGCCACCAGAGGTGACAAAGGGGCCACCAGAGAGGTCATAGGTGCCACCAGAGGTGACAAAAGTGCCACCAGAGACGTCACCAGAGGTGACAAAGGTGCCCCAGGAGCCACCAGAGGTGACAAAAGTGACACCAGAGGGGTCACAAACGACCCAGGTGCCACCAGAGGGGTTACCAGATGCGACAAAAGTGCCACCAGAGGTGACAAAGGTGCCCCAGGTGCCACCAGAGGAGTCAAAAGTGCCACAGGTGCCACCAAAGGTGCCAAAAATGCCACCAAAGGTGACAAAGGTGCCACCAGAAGGGCCAAAAATGACTCAGGTGGCACCAAAAGTGTCACCAGAGGTGACAAAAGGGCCCCAAACGGACTTTACGGACCTTCAAACCAATTTTGGGACCTTCAAACCCACCTTGGGGACCTCAAACCCCTCCTTGGTGACCCAGATGCCACCAGAGGTGCCCCAGGTGCCACCAGAGGCGACAAAGAGGCCACCAGAGGGGTCATAAATGACTCAGGTGGCACCAAAAGTGCCACCAGAGATGACCCAGATGCCACCAGAGGTGCCACCAGAGGTCACAAAGGTGCCACAGGTACCACCAAAGGTGACCAAAGTGTCACCAGAGGTGTCACCAGAGATGACAAAGGGGCCACCAGAGAGGCCATGACCCAGGTGTCACCAAAAGTGCCACCAGAGGTGCCCCAGGTGCCACCAGAAGTGACAAAGGGGTCACCAGAGGGGTCATAAATGACCCAGGTGCCACCAGAGGTGCCACCAGAGGGGTCATAAATGACCCAGGTGCCACCAAAGGTGACAAAGTTGCCCCAGGTGCCACCAGAGGTGCCAAAGGTGCCACCAGAGGTGTCAAAGGTGCCACCAAAGGGGTCATAAATGACTCAGGTGGCACCAAAAGTGCCACCAGAGATGCCCCAGGTGCCCCCAGGGGTGCCAGAGGTGCCCCCAGGTGCCCCCAGGAGTGTCCCCCCCCCCAGAGTGTCCCCAGAGCCCCGACTGACCGAAGACGAAGTTGTCGGGCCGGAAGATCTGTCCGAAGGGGCCGGAGCGAACCGAGTCCATCGTCCCCGGCTCCAGATCCACCAGGATGGCCCTGGGCACGTATTTACCACCTGGGGGGGCACAGGGACACGGCACTCAGGGGTGGCACCCGCGGGGAGGGCACGTAGATAGCGAAAACGCCCCGAAATCGGCAACAAAATGCGGAAAATCAGCCCAAAATCAGCCCAAATCAGCCCAAAATTGCCCAAAAACTCACCAGGAGATCATCCAAAAAACCCACCCAAAATCACCCAAAATTACTCCAAAAATCCACCCCAAAATCAGCCCAAACCATCCCAAAAACTCACCAGGAGATCACCCAAAAACTCACTCCAAAATCAGCCCAAATCAGCCCAAAACCACCTCAAAAACCCACCCCAAAATCACCCAAATCCACCTCAAAAACCCACCCCAAAATCACCCAAAACCCACCTAAAATTACTCCAAAAACTCACCCCAAAATCACCCAAAACCACCTAAAAAATCCACCCTGAAATCAGCCCAAAATCACCCAAAACCAGCCCAAAACCACCTAAAAAACCCACCCCAAAATCACCCAAAATTACTCCAAAAATCCACCCCAAAATCAGCCCAAACCATCCCAAAAACTCACCCCAAAATCAGCCCAAAATCACCCAAAAAAGCCATTTTAAAATCAGCCCAAGATCACCCAAAATTACTCAAAAAACTCACTCCAAATCAGCCCAAAATCACCCCAAACCAGCCCAAAATTACAACCAAAAACCCACTCAAAAATCCAACCAAAACCACCCCAATAATCACCCAAATCTACCCTGAAATCCACCCAAAATCACCCCAAAAGCCCACCCCAAAATCAGCCCAAAATCACCCAAAGCCACCTAAAAAACCCACCCCAAAATCAGCCCCAAATCAGCCCCAAATCACCCAAAAACTCACCAGAAAATCACTCAAAAACCCACCCCCAAATCAGTCCAAAATCACCCAAAACCCACCCAAAATTACTCCAAAAACCCACCCCAAAATCACCCAAAATCAGCCCAAAACCACCTAAAAAACCCACCCCAAAATCAGCCCCAAATCACCCAAAATCAGTCCAAAACCAGTTAAAAAATCCACCCCAAAATCAGCCCAAAATCACCCAAAATCACCCCAAACCCACCCAAAAACCCCCAAATCTACCAAAATCGACCCAAAAATTCCCCCAAACCCACCCCAAAATCAGCCCAAATCCATCCAAAAACCCCAAAATCCACCCAAAAGCCCCAAAATTCACCCAAAAAACCCCCAAAATCCACCCCAAAATCACCCCAAAGTGTCCCCAAATGTCCCCAAAATCCCCCCAAACCCCCCCAAAGTGTCACCAACCCCCCCAAAATCCCCCCAAATTGT
>NW_020957757.1:9045-13428 GCF_003031625.1 Empidonax traillii | reverse complement strand
GGATTTGGGTGAAATTTGGGAGGATTTGGGTGAAATTTGGGAGGATTTGGGTGAAATTTGGGAGGATTTGGGTGAAATTTGGGAGGATTTGGGTGAAATTTGGGGAATTTGGGTGAAATTTGGGAGGATTTGGGTGAAATTTGGGCAATTTGGGTGAAATTTTGGGGGGTTTTACGGAAATTTGGACAATTTGAGACAAAAACGAGGCATTTTGGGGGTAAATTGGGGTAATTTTGGGGAGAAAATGAGTATTTTGGGGTGTTTTAGGGGTTAAAAAACCCTAATTTTGGGTTATTTAAAGGACTGGGGGGCGTGGCCAAGCGGGGTGGGCGGGGCTTGGGCGATGACATCATCAGGGCCCTCAAAAAAAAGGCGGGAAAAAAAAAGTTGAATTTTTGGGTCTAAAAAGCTACATTTTGGGGTCTAAAGAGCTGCATTTTTGGGTCTAAAAAGCTGCTTTTTTGGGGTCTAAAAAGGTGCATTTTGAGGTGTAAAAAGCTACATTTTTGGGGTCTAAGAAGTTGCATTTTTGGGTCCAAAAAAGCTGCATTTTTAGGTCTAAAAACCTGCATTTTTGGGGTCTAAAAAATAGCATTTTTGGGGTGTAAAAAGCTGCATTTTGGGGTCTAAAAAGCTGCATTTTTGGGTCCAAAAAGCTGCACTTTTGGGTCTAAAAAGCTGCATTTTTGGGTCCAAAAAGCTGCATTTTGGGGTCTAAAAAGCTGCATTTTGGGGTCTAAAAAATAGCATTTTTGGGGTCCAAAAAGCTGCATTTTTGGGGTCTAAAAAGCTGCATTTTTAAGTCTAAAAAGCTGCATTTTTGGGTCTAAAAAGCTGCATTTTGGGGTCTAAAAAGCTGCATTTTTGGGGTCTAAAAAGTTGCATTTTTGGGTCTAAAAAGCTGCATTTTCGGGTCTAAAAAGCTGCATTTTTGGGTCCAAAAAGCTGCATTTTTGGGGTGTAAAAAGCTGCATTTTTGGGCCTAAAAAGCTGCATTTTTGGGGTCTAAAAAGCTGCATTTTTGGGGTCTAAAAAGCTGCATTTTTGGGCCTAAAAAGCTGCATTTTTGGGTCTAAAAAGCTGCATTTTTGGGTTTAAAAAGGTGCATTTTTGGGGTCTAAAAAGCTGCATTTTGGGGTCTAAAAAGCTGCATTTTTAGGTCTAAAAAGTTGCATTTTGGGGTCGAAAAAGCTGCATTTTGGGTCTAAAAAGCTGCATTTTTGGGGTCTAAAAAGCTGCATTTTTGGGTCTAAAAAGCTGCATTTTTGGGTTTAAAAAGGTGCATTTTTGGGGTCTAAAAAGCTGCATTTTTGGGGTCTAAAAAGCTGCATTTTGGGGTCTCAAAAGCTGCATTTTGGGGTCTCAAAAGCTGCATTTTTGGGGTCTAAAAAGATGCATTTTTAGGTCTAAAAAGCTGCATTTTGGGGTCTAAAAAGTTCCATTTTTGGGTCCAAAAAGTTGCATTTTTGGGGTCTAAAAAGTTGCATTTTGGGGTCGAAAAAGCTGCATTTTTGGGGTCTAAAAAGCTGCATTTTTGGGTCTAAAAAGCTGCATTTTTGGGGTCTAAAAAGCGGCATTTTTGGGTCGCAGAACACGAGGGGGAGATAAAAATGAGCAATTTGGGTTAAAAATGCAATTTTTGGGGCAGAAAACTGGAATTTAGGGAGTGAAACGTCAATTGTGGGGTGAAAAACGACATTTTGGGGCAAAAAAAGGGGAATTTGGGGGTTTCAAAGTTGGGGTTCGGGGGTAAAAATTGATTTATGAAGCTGAAAAGCAGCGAATTTGGAGCAGGAAAAGGTATTTTTGGGCCTAAAAACGGCGATTTTGGTTGAAAAAGTCATGCCGGGGGTGGAAAAAATCCGGTTTGGGGGTTAAAAAGTTGAGTTTGGGACGTTTTTGGGGACGAAAAGTTTTTGGTTCGAGGCTGGAAATGTTTATTTTGGAGGGGGGAAAAGTGGATTTCGGGGTTGAAAACGGCGGGTTTGGGGAAAAATCGGCGTTTGAGGCATAAAAATGATTAATTTCAGGGTTAAAAAAGGCGGGTTTAGGGTTAAAAAAATATTAAATTATGGAAAAAGCAATTTTGAACCCAAAAAAACCCCCAAAAAAACGGTGTCTTGGTGTAAAAACCAGCAAATTCCGAGGCCCAAACCGTCAAAATCCGGGCAAAAAAACATCAATATAAATTAAAAAACATAATTTGGGGGTTTTAACGTTTCTTTTGGCGAAAAACCCGCTGGTTTTGGGGTAAAAAAAGCGGATTTAAGAGCACAAAGCTCCGATTTTTCTCTCAGTCACCTCCATTTTGGGGCTGGAAACCTCCATTTTGGGGCTGGAAATTCCCCCCGAGCGGCAAAACCCGCCGATTTTAACCCAAAAATTCACTTTTCGAGGAGAAAAACATTAAACTGACCCCTCAAAAATCCGATTTGGGGTAAAAAAAGAGATTTAAAAGGATAAAAAAAGGCGTTTTAGAGAACAAAGATCCTCCAAAAACCTCCATTTTGGGGCGGGAAATGCCACAAAAAGCGGCGTTTTAGCCCCAAAAAAACCCTTAAGTGATAAAAATCTTAATTTTACAAATGAAAATTAATATTTTAGGGTTAAAATCGGTTTTTTTTCGGGGGGGAAACGCCCCTTTGGGGGTTAAAAATCCCGGGTGGGCAACAAAGCTGCTGATGGGGCTCAAAACCATCAATTTAGAGAATTAAATTTAGCGATTTTAAGGCAAAAAAACCTTCGAAAAAATCTATTTTTTTTCTATAAAACCTTTTTTTATTCTGCAAAACCCAAATCCGCCTTTAACTAAATTAAAAATACATTATTTAGGGACAAAAAAGAATTAATTTCGGGATAAAAAAGGGGCCGCACGCCCCCTTTTTTGGGCGATTAAAAACATAATAATGAGCATTAAACCCCTTTTATTTTTGGGGTTAAACCGCTCGATTTTCGGGGCTAAAGCCATTTCATTTTTGGGCCGCGTTTTGTTAATTTTAAAAGAGAAAAAACCCGACGAATTTGGCGGGAAAACATCCAATTTCTGAGGGTAAATAAGTTATTTGTGAGCAATAAAAACCACTTTAATTTGGGCGAAAAAGCATCAACAAGTAGCGTCCAAATCGGACTTAAAAATACACAAAAAATCCGGGCTATTAAATTAAAATAAAAGGGGAAATGTATAAAGGAAAAAAAAAGGCGGGATTTCGAATTTAAACCCTTTTAATTTGAGGGCCCCCTCGGCCGCCATTTTGCCGCTTCCCCTTTTTTTTTTGAAGCGGAAAAGCCGCGATTTTCCCCCAAACCCGCGGCTCGGGGAGGGGCAAAAAACCCCCCCAAAATACATCCGAGCGAATATAAAATTATAAATTTGAGATAAAAACGACGATTTTTGAGGCGATTTGGGGCCGTTTCGGGGCCGCCGCCCCGAGCCGCCATTTTGAGGCGGCGTGTGAGGGGAGGGGGGGGGCGAGTTTACCCCTTTAAAATAAAACCCCTCAGGCACGGAAATACCTCATTTTCACCTCATTTTAACCCCCAAACCGTGGAATTCGCTGCTGCTTCCACCCCCCCCACGAGTGTTTGGGCCGATTTTGGGGTAAAAATCCTCTCGTTTCGCCTCATCCTTTGTCTCGGGTGGTGTGTGGGGAGGGGGGGTCTTAAAGGGGCAACGCCACTCCGGGAACGGGGGGGAAGCAGGTGGGGCCCACCCACCCACCCCACGCGTGTCCCGCGTTGTTTTTCCTCCCCCCCCCCCCCCCCACTCATCCCCCACCCCGCGCTGACCTTGGCGCCGATCTGGTTGCCGCATTGGCCCGCCTGGATGTGCACGATCTCCCTCATGGCGACTGTGGTGTGTGTTTAAAAGTGGTGGGTGTGTGTGCGGGGGGAGGGGGGGAAGTCCACGCGGGTCGTGGGGGGGAGGGAAATCACGCGCGATATATCAAATAATTAAAAAAAAATAATAATAATAAAGGCGGCGCGGCCCCTTTAATTGATTAAGGCGCGAGGCGCGAAAGCGACGGCGCGAAATGGCGGCGGCCGCGGCCCCGCGCTCCCTCATATAGGACAAAGCGGCGCTTCCCATTGGCTGGAGCCCTTCTAAACCCCGCCCTCGAACGCTTTCCATTGGTTGGATTTCCCTTAAGCCCCGCCTTTCCGCTCTCCTATTGGTTGCTTTTCACCTAAGCCACGCCCACCCCCTCCTGAGCGGTTGGTGAGGGGGCGGGACTCTCACTCTGCTGTTGATTGACAGGCAAATCGACCAATGGGAAGCGAGAAGAGCGGGGGAACCGACCAATGGGAGCACAGGGGGGCGGGGCTTTACCGTGATGGCGCGGGAGGGGTGAGAGAGAGAGGGGGAGTTTTATTTTTTGGGGGGTC
>NW_020957757.1:0-4040 GCF_003031625.1 Empidonax traillii | reverse complement strand
GGATCCAGATGTTCTCAGTGGACAGCGATACAGATGTGGAGGAGGAGGAGCCAAATCCAGATGTTGGGAGCCCAAAAACACCCAAAACGACCCAAAAAGATCTCAAAAATCCAGATGTGGCAGCAGAGACCCCAAATCCAGCTGTGGCTACAGAGACCTCAAATCCAGATGTTGGGAGGCCCAAAAACAGGATCCAGATGTTGCTGGGGGTGGACAGCGACACAGATGTGGAGGAGGAGGAGCCAAATCCAGATGTTGGGAGCCCAAAAACACCCAAAATGACGCAAAAAGACCCCAAAACTCCAGCTGTGGCAGCAGAGACCCCAAATCCAGATGTTTTGGGGACCAAAAAGGGGCTCCAGATGTTGTCAGTGGACAGCGACACAGATGTGGAGGAGGAGCCAAATCCAGATGTTGGGAGCCCAAAAACACCCAAAACGACCCCCAAACCCCCCAAAACTCCAGATGTGGCAACAGAGACCCCAAATCCAGATGTGGCTGCAGAGACCCCAAATCCAGATGTTTTGGGGGCCAAAAAGGGGCTCCAGATGTTGCTGGGGGTGGACAGCGACACAGATGTGGAAGAAGAACCAAATCCAGATGTTGGGAGCCCAAAAACACCCGAAATGACCCCAAAACCCCCCAAAACTCCAGCTGTGGCAGCAGAGACCCCAAATCCAGCTGTGGCAGCGGAGACCCCAAATCCAGATGTTTTGGGGGCCAAAAAGGGGCTCCAGGTGTTCTCAGTGGACAGTGACACAGATGTGGAAGAAGAACCAAATCCAGATGTTGGGAGCCCAAAAACACCCAAAATTACCCCAAAAGACCCCAAAACTCCAGCTGTGGCCACAGAGACCCCAAATCCAGATGTGGCAGCAGAGACCCCAAATCCAGATGTTGGGAGGCCCAAAAAGGGGCTCCAGATGTTGTCAGTGGACAGTGAGACAGATGTGGAGGAGGAGCCAAATCCAGATGTTGGGAGCCCAAAAACACCTGAAATGACTCAAAAAGACCCCAAAACTCCAGCTGTGGCAGCAGAGACCCCAAATCCAGATGTGGCAGCAGAAACCCCAAATCCAGATGTTGGGAGGCCGAAAACCAGGATCCAGATGTTGCTGGGGATGGAGAGTGACACAGATGTGGAAGAAGAGCCAAATCCAGATGTTGGGAGCCCAAAAACACCTGAAATGACCCAAAAAGACCCCAAAACTCCAGCTGTGGCAGCAGAGACCCCAAATCCAGATGTTGGGAGGCCCAAAAAGGGGCTCCAGATGTTCTCAGCGGACAGTGAGACAGATGTGGAGGAGGAGGAGGAGGATCCAGATGTGGCCACCCAGCTGTTCCTGCCCTCCCCTCCAGATGTGCCGGCGGAGGATCCAGATGTGGAGGAGGAGGAGGAGGATCCAGATGTTGGGTTCCCCAAACTCCTCCAGGCTCCAGGAGTTCCAGATGTGGCCCCAGGGCCTCCCCATCCAGATGTTTTGGAGTCCCAACCCCCGGAGGAGGATCCAGATGTGGCCACCCAGCTGTTCCTGCCCCCCCAGCCAGATGTGGACGAGGACGACCCCCATCCAGATGTTTTGGGGCCCTCAGGCCCCCCCAGGGCTCCAGATGTGGCCCCAGGGCCCTCAAATCCAGATGTTGGACCCCCAGACCCCCCCAGGGCTCCAGATGTGGCCCCAGGGCCCCCCCATCCAGATGTGGAGGAAGAGGATCCAGATGTGGCCACCCAGCTGTTCCTGCCCCCCCAGCCAGATGTGGACGAGGACAACCCCAATCCAGATGTTTTGGGGCCCTCAGGCCCCCCCCGGGCTCCAGATGTGGCCCCAGAGCCCCCCCATCCAGATGTTGGACCCCCTGACCCCCCCAGGGCTCCAGATGTGGCCCCAGGGCCCTCCCATCCAGATGTGCAGGAGGAGGAGGATCCAGATGTGGCCACCCAGCTGTTCCTGCCCCCCCATCCAGATGTGCAGGAGGATCGCAATCCAGATGTTTCCCCACCCCCAAAAAGACCCAAAACGACCCCAAAACCTCCAGGAATTCCAGATGTGGCCCCAGAGCCTTCAAATCCAGATGTTTTGGGACCCCCAGGCCCCCCCAGGGCTCCAGATGTGGCCCCAGGGCCCTCCCATCCAGATGTGCAGGAGGAGGAAGATCCAGATGTGGCCACCCAGCTGTTCCTGCCCCCCCATCCAGATGTACAAGAGAAGGAGGAGGATCCAGATGTTTCTCCACCCCCAAAAAGACCCAGAAGGCCCCCAAAACCTCCTGGAACTCCAGATGTGGCCCCAGAGCCCCCCAATCCAGATGTGCACGAGGAGGAGCCCAATCCAGATGTTTCTCCACCCCCCAAAAGACCCAAAAGGGCCCCAAAACCCCCAGGAATTCCAGATGTGGCCCCAGGGCCCTCCCATCCAGATGTGCAGGAGGAGCCCAATCCAGATGTTTCCCCACCCCCAAAAAGACCCAAAAGGGCCCCAAAACCTCCAAGAATTCCAGATGTGGCCCCAGGGCCCTCCAATCCAGATGTTTTGGGAACCCCAGACCCCCCCAGGGCTCCAGATGTGGCCCCAGGGCCCTCAAATCCAGATGTGCAGGAGGAGCCCAATCCAGATGTTTCCCCACCCCCAAAAAGACCCAGAAGGGCCCCGAAACCTCCAGGAATTCCAGATGTGGCCCCAGGACCCTCAAATCCAGATGTTTTGGAGTCCCAACCCCTGGAGGAGGATCCAGATGTGGCCACCCAGCTGTTTCTGCCCCCCCATCCAGATGTGCAGGAGGAGCCCAATCCAGATGGTTCTCCACCCCCAAAAAGACCCAAAACGACCCCAAAACCTCCAGGAGTTCCAGATGTGGCCCCAGGGCCCTCCAATCCAGATGTTTTGGGACCCCCAGACCCCCCCAGGGCTCCAGATGTGGCCCCAGGGCCCTCCAATCCAGATGTGCAGGAGGAGCCCAATCCAGATGTTTCTCCACCCCCAAAAAGACCCAGAAGGGCCCCAAAAGCTCCAGGAATTCCAGATGTGGCCCCAGGGCCCCCCCATCCAGATGTGCAGGAGGAGGAGGATCCAGATGTGGCCACCCAGCTGTTCCTGCTCCCCCATCCAGATGTGGACGAGGAGGAGCCCAATCCAGATGTTTCTCCACCCCCAAAAAGACCCAGAAGGGCCCCCAAACCCTCAGGAATTCCAGATGTGGCCCCAGGGCCCTCCAATCCAGATGTTATGGGACCCCCAGACCCCCCCAGGGCTCCAGATGTGGCCCCAGGGCCCTCAAATCCAGATGTGCAGGAGGAGGATCCAGATGTGGCCACCCAGCTGTTCCTGCCCCCCCATCCAGATGTGCAGGAGGAGCCCAATCCAGATGTTTCTCCACCCCCAAAAAGACCCAAAACGACCCCAAAACCTCCAGGAATTCCAGATGTGGCCCCAGGGCCCTCCAATCCAGATGTTTTGGGACCCCCAGGCCCCCCCAGGGCTCCAGATTTGGCCCCAGGGCCCTCCAATCCAGATGTGGAGGAGGAGCCCAATCCAGATGTTTCCCCACCCCCAAAAAGACCCAGAAGGGCCCCAAAACCACCAGGAATTCCAGATGTGGCCCCAGGGCCTTCAAATCCAGATGTTTTGGGGCCTCCAGACCCCCCCAGGGCTCCAGATGTGGCCCCAGGGCCCCCAAATCCAGATGTGCAAGAAGATCCCAATCCAGATGTTTCTCCACCCCCAAAAAGACCCAAAAGGGCCCCAAAATCTCCAGGAATTCCAGATGTGGCCCCAGGGCCCTCCAATCCAGATGTTTTGGGGCCCCCAGACCCCCCCAGGGCTCCAGATGTGGCCCCAGGGCCCTCAAATCCAGATGTGCAGGAGGAGGATCCAGATGTGGCCACCCAGCTGTTCCTGCCCCCCCATCCAGATGTGCAGGAGGAGCCCAATCCAGATGTTTCTCCACCCCCAAAAAGACCCAAAATGACCCCAAAAGCTCCAGGAATTCCAGATGTGGCTCCAAATCCAGATGTTGGGACAGGTAAGGAGGGGGGGGAGGGG
>NW_020957756.1:19969-21738 GCF_003031625.1 Empidonax traillii | reverse complement strand
ATTGATCATCTAAATCAAAAGTATCCCCCTTACGCCTGGCAATGGATTTGTTCAGTGCCAGTATCACAGCCTTGTTCCCCTGGCTGCCAGCCAAGGGCCTTGTGACATCCCAGCCTTTGTGGAACAGCGCGGGGGCTGAAAATTGTCAACTCGTCCCACAGCAGCACGATGCCCAGCCAGGGCATCTCCTGGCTCCTCAAGCTCTCTGTGCTCCTGCTCTTGCCTGGCACACTCGAGCCTTGCAGTCCTCACACAGGTGCCATTGCTGATAACCAGGGTTTTCCTTGGATAGAGCCTTGCCATCAAAGGGAGCAGCGGCTGGAGACAGGGCAAAGAGGGGGGTCAGGCTGGTGGGATGGTGCCAGCGGGCCATGAGCCAGAAGCCTGCAAGGCCTGGGGCCAACAGGGTGTCAGGAGACAAGCGGGAGGCCCTAGGGAGGAGGAAAGCTGGGCAGGCCCCAAGGCTCCTGGGCCTCTCCTTTGCCAACCCTTTGCCCAAGGCCCCGAGGCAGAGGTGGGTGTGCGTCTGTTCTTGCAGTTCTGACAGGTGCTTCTTCTCAGAGATCAAGAAACTTGCGCAGCTTGTAGACAGATAAGATGCTGAATAGCATCTGGAATTCAGGAGGAAAGAGTTTGTGACCTGCTGAGCCACTTGGATCCTCACAAGTCTATGGGACCCGAACGGATTCAGCCAAGGGCGACGAGGGACCTGGCGAAAGAGCTCGCCAAGCCGCTCTCCCTCATCTACCAACAATCCTGGCTCACTGGGGAGGTCCCAGATGATTGAAGTTGGGGAATGACACGCTGATCCACCAAAACGGCCAGAAGAGGACCCGGGAAACTCTGGGTCTTTCAGCCTGACCTCAGTGGCTGGCAAGGTTACAGAGCAGATCATCCTGAGTGCAATCACACAGCACCTACAGGATGGACAAGGGAGCAGAGCCAGCCAGCAAAGGTTTAGAAAGGGCAGGTCACGTCTGATCAACCTGATCTCCTTTTACAATCAAGTGACCCGCTTGGTGGATAAGGGGAAGGCTGTAGATGTGTCTTCCTGGACTTCGGCAAGGCCTTGGACACCGTCTCCCATAGCATAAAAAAAGCTGCCGGTCCAGGGCTTGGACAGGTGCACTTTTTGCTGGGTTAAGAACTGCCAGATGGCCGGGCCCAGAGAGTGAGAGTGAACAGGGCTGCATCCAGTTGGTGGCCGGTCACTAGTGGTGTCCCCTAGGGATCAGTGTTGGGCCCAGTTCTGTTTCATATCTTTCTTGATGATTTAGATAAGGGAATTGAGTCTACCATTTCCAAATTTGCAGAGGATACCAAGCTTGGGGGGAAGTGTGGATCAGCTGGAAGGCAGGAGGGCTCTGCAGAGGGACCTTGACAGACTGGAGAGTTTGGCTGATTCCAGCAGGATGAGGTTCAACAAGGCCAAGTGCCCAGTCATGCACTTTGGCCACAACAACCCCCTGCAGCAGGGGACAGAGTGGCTGGAGAGCAGCCAGGGAGAAAGGGACCTGGAAGCTTGGATGGACAGGAAGCTGAACATTAGCCAGCAGCGTGCCCCAGGTGGCCAAGATCATGAACAGTGTGGCCAACAGGTGCAAGGAAGTAATTACTTCCCCTGGACTCAGCACTAATGAGGCCACACCTCAAGTTCTGTGTCCAGTTCAGGCCCCTCAGGAAGGGTGTCAGGGTGCTGGAGCAGGTCCAGAGAAGAGCAACCAGGCTGGTGAAGGGACTCGAGCACAGGTCCTATGAGGAGGGAGAGA